>NC_053490.1:532100066-532250066 GCF_905171775.1 Rana temporaria | reverse complement strand
TAAGAGCCGGTTCACACAGGGGCGGCACGACTTCGGGGGCGACTCGGCCAGGCGACCTGAAGACGACTTCTAAGGCGACTTGCAAAATGACTTCTGTATAGAAGTCAATGCAAGTCGCCCCGAGTCGCCCCCTGAAGTCGTACAGGAACCTTTTTCTAAGTCGGAGCGACTTGCGTCGCTCCTATTAGAACGGTTCTATTGACTACAATGGGACGCGACTTGCCAGGCGGCTGTGCCGCCTGATGAGTCGCCCCAGTGTGAACCGGGTCTAAGGGGGAAACAAATAGTCATCATATTTGTATTTTTTATTATGTATATATTGCAGGCTTTCTGACCAATGCAAAGACAAATTAGACTTTTATTTTTGGCTTCTTTGGTATTTTGTTAGTTGCCTCTTTAAAAACTCATGTGTCCTATAAGTGCTAATTGCGTCTTCTGCGGCCCATAACATTTCTCACCTTCGCAGTTCTTTTTTTTATATGTGGTTTGCCATTTCAAATATAAACTTCCTTTTTATGTATCATTTCTCTTATCTTGTCCACTCTTTTTAAAACAATGTAGCAGATGAACATTGCCTAAATGATTTACCCATATAAGGAAGTTTGCAGCTTTTAGTTACAATAGTATTTGCTTGGAAGTCATATTCCTTTTGTATATTCACTATACAGAATATGACAAAGTATCCGCACCCCTCCTAAATGACTGGATACAGGTCTATAAGTAAAGGGAAACTATAGTGAATTGAGTTCAATGGAATTGTTGTTGTTTTAAAACTATTCTGTATCTATTTTAATAAGTATTTAACCACTTAAGGACCTTGCCTGTTTTTCAGCCCCTGGGGCAGATCCACAAAGAAATTACTATGGCGTATCTATTGATACTCCGGCGTAATTTCAAATTTCCAGCGTTGTATCTTTGTTTTGAATCCTCAAAACAAGATACGACGGCATCTGGGTTAGATCCGACAGGTGTAAGTCTTCGTACGCCTTCGGATCTTAGATGCAATTCTTCAGCGTCCGCTGGGTGGCGTTCCCGTCGTATTCCGCGTTGAGTATGCAAATTAGCTATTTCCGACGATCCACAAACGTACGCGCGGCCGTCGCATTCTGTTACGTCGTTTCTGGTCGGCTTTTTTCGGCGTATAGTTAAAGCTGCTATGGTGGCGTACGCAATGTTAAGTATGGCCGTCGTTCCCGCGTATAATTTAAAAAAATGTATTTCGTTTGCATGCGCCGTTCGTAAAAAAACTTCAAATACGCGGGGTCACAGAATCACGTCTAATTTACGCCCTAAGATACGACGACTCAATGGCAATGACGTGAACGTAACCTACGCCCAGCCTCATTCACGTACGACTTACGTAAAAATATACGCTTGTTCCGACGTCCATACTTTACATTACTTGCACCTCATATAGCAGGGGTAACTTTACGCCGGACGTAAGCCTTACGTAAACGGCGTAGTGGGCGCAAGTACGTTCGTGAATCGGCGTATCTAGGTCATTTGCATATTCGACGCGTAAATCTACGGAAGCGCCCCTAGCGGCCAGCGTAAATATGCACCCAAGATACGACGGCGTAGGAGACTTGCGTCGGTCGTATCTTGGCAAAATTCAGGCGTATCCTGTTCCCTGGGCGCATAGATACGACGGCGCATCACAGAACTTACGCCGCGTATCAATAGATACGTCAGCGTAAGTCGTCTGTGATTCTGGCCCATAGTGTCTACAAAATAGGGGATAGATTTATGGCATTTTTATTATTATTTTTTTTTACTAGTAATGGCGGCGATCAGCAATTTTTTGGGGGGACTGCGATATTGCGGTGGACAAATCGGAGACTTTTGACACATTTTTGGAACCAGTGTCATTTATACAGCGATCAGTGCTATAAAAATGCACTGGTAACTGTGTAAATGACACTGGCAGGGAAGGGGTTAACCACTAGGGGGCGATCAAGGAGATTAACTGTGTTCCCCAATGTGTGTTCTAACTGTAGGGGGGATGGGACTGACTAGGGGAAGAGATTGTATGTTCATAGAATGTATGAACAATGATCAATCAGTCTCCTCTCCCCTGAGAGAACCCGGGATGTGTACACACACACACACACATCACCGTTCCCGTTCTGTAACGAGCAAGGATTTTTTTCAGCAGGAACGCAGGGGAACGCAGTTTCGGCATCTCCCGAACTGAATGTAATTAGAAAAGAGGTTCTGGTGTGTGCTGGAAAGTCTATTGATGCTGGCTTCTGGGGGATCTATTGTTGCTGGAGGGGATCTATTTTGCGAAGGAAGAGAGTCTATTGTTGCTGGGGAGTGTTGCTCGTGGGGGGATCTATTGATGCTGTGGTGCTCGGAGGTGGGTAAGGAACCATGGAACGGTGCTTGGAGGTGGGTAAGGGGATGGAACCAAGGAACGGTGCTCGGAGGTGGGTAAGGGGGTGGAACCAAGGAACGGTGCTTGGAGGTGGGTAATGGGTGGAACCAAGGAACGGTGCTCGGAGGTGGGTAGGGGGTGGAACCAAGGAACGGTGCTCGGAGATGGGTAGGGGGTGGAACCAAGGAACGGTGCTTGGAGGTGGGTAGGGGGGAACCAAGGAACGGTGCTCGGAGGTGGGTAGGGGGTGGAACCAAGGAGCGGTGCTCGAAGGTGGGTAGGGGGTGGAACCAAGGAACGGTGCTCGGAGGTGGGTAAGGGGGTGGAACCAAGGAACAGTGCTCGGAGGTGGGTAAGGGGGTGGAACCAAGGAACAGTGCTCGGAGGTGGGTAGGGGGTGGAACCAAGGAACAGTGCTCGGAGATGGGTAGGGGGTGGAACCAAGGAACGGTGCTTGGAGGTGGGTAGGGGGGGAACCAAGGAACGGTGCTCGAAGGTGGGTAGGGGGTGGAACCAAGGAATGGTGCTCGGAGGTGGGTAAGGGGGTGGAACCAAGGAACGGTGCTTGAAGGTGGGTAGGGGGTGGAACCAAAGAACGGTGCTCGGAGGTGGGTAGGGGTATCACCAAGGAACGGTGCTCAGAGGTGGGTAGGGGGTGGATTCAAGGGTGACTTGGAATGAAG
The DNA here is from genome assembly GCF_905171775.1 of Rana temporaria. Classification (NCBI taxonomy): domain Eukaryota; kingdom Metazoa; phylum Chordata; class Amphibia; order Anura; family Ranidae; genus Rana; species Rana temporaria. The sequence goes on along the minus strand of NC_053490.1, from coordinate 532,247,006 downwards.
GAGTTCCTGCACCTATTCTCTGAGAAAAAAAACCCCTGGTAACGAGCAATGGTGGGTGCCCAGCAGTCATCGCGACCACCGGGCACTCGCATTGGCTCCTGAGACACGCTTCGGGGTGCGCGCGCGCCAGCCGGAGGCATCTTAAAGACCCGGCGTACAGCTACGACGGCTCGCGCGGGGGGGGGGGGGGGGTGCCAGCCTGACCCAGTATAATTTTTTTAAATCTGACATAAAATAAATAAATAAAATAAAGTCACAACACCAGTAAACCGGAAAGTGATGCCATGACCCGATCAAATCTGATTGCGGCTTCGTTGGGGTGGACGTGCCGGCTGGTCGTAGGAGGGTGGGCGGGAATTAGGGGGACGTCCAGTCCCGTTGCTTGTAATAACAATCAACCGAGCGGCTGATGCAGAATTTTTTTTTTAGAGAAGTCTTCTTTTAATCTCTAATAATCATCTTGAAAGGAAAAGATGAGTTCTATTCTTGGTCTTGGTAAATACAGTCCGATGTTATCTGCCCCGGGCTTAAATGACGTAGATAAAAAAAAATAAAAATGTGCGCGCTTTTGGATCTATAATGTGGATTGTGGTTTTCACACCCATATGTACTGTTCTTACAGGAAAGGTTAGTAGGAGGATTAGAAGATAAGAGGGTCATCAGCTCACCCAGATGTAGGAGTAACCAATCACACCAACCCAGGCAAAGTAAGCCGAGCGTAGAACGGAGAAATACATAAGCAGAGGCCGCCTCTGGTGAAATCCGCGTGTTGAAAATGATCGGTGGTTCCAAAGATATAAGCAATTAACCCCTTCAGCCCCGGACCATTTGGCTGGCCAAAGACCAGAGCCCTTTTTGCAATTTTGGCGCTGCGTCGCTTTAACTGACAATTGCGCGGTCGTGCGACGTGGCTCCCAAACAAAACTGACGTCCTTTTCCCCCCACAAATAGAGATTTCTCTTGGCGGTATTTGATCACCTCTGCGGTTTTTATTTTTTGCGCTATAAACAAAAAAAAGGGCGACAATTTTAATTTAAATTTTTTAATTTTTTTATTTAATTCAGGGCCAGATTCTCGTAGAATGGAGTAAAACTCCGGCGGCGTAACGTATCTCGTTTACGTTACGCGGCCGCAAGTTTTACGGGCAAGTGCTTGATTCACAAAGCACTTGCCTGTAAAGTTGCGGCGGCGTAGCGTAAATTCTCCGGCGCAAGCCCGCCTAATTCAAATGATCCGGGTAGGGGGCGTGGATCATTTAAATTAGGCGCGTTCCCGCGCCGATCGTACTGCGCATGCGCCGTCCCTAAAATTTTCCGATGTGCATTGCGCTAAATGACGTCGCAAGGACGTCATTGGTTTTCGACGTTAACGTAAATGGCGTCCAGCGCCATTCACGGACGACTTACGCAAACGACGTACATTTTTTAATTTCGACGCGGGAACGACGGCCATACTTAACATTGGTTGCCCATCATATAGCAGGGGCAACTTTACGCGTCGCAAATGCTACGGAAACGTTGTAAATTCACTGCGTGGACCGCGCGTACGTTCGGGAATCTCGCGTAAATAGCTAATTTGCATAGACGACGGGGAAAACGACGTCGGCGACACCTAACGGCGGGAAAAAAAAAATTGCATTTAAGATCTGACAGCGTAAGAGCCTTACGCCTGTCAGATCTAAGGGATATCTATGCGTCACTGATTCTAAGAATCAGTCGCATAGATACGCCGGGCCAGATTAGGACTTACGACGGCGCAAATGGCGTTGCGCCTTTGTAAGCCTTTTGAGAATCTGGTCCTAAGAGTTTATTGATTGGTTTCCGCAAAAGTTATGGGCCCGGATTCAGAGACGAATTACGACGGCGTATCTCCGGATACGCCGTCGTAACTCTGAGTGTGCGGGGTCGTATCTATGCGCCTGATTCGTAGAATCAGTTACGCATAGATTTCCCTAAGATCCGACCAGCGTAAGTCTCTTACGCCGTCGTATCTTAGTTGCATATTTACGCTGGACGCTAGGTGGCGCTTCCGTAGATTTATGCGAGGAATATGCAAATTAGGTAGATACGCAGATTCAGAAACGTACGTCCGCCCGGCGCATTTTTGTACGTCGTTTACGTAAAGGCTTTTTCCGGCGTAAAGTTACCCCTCATAAAGCAGGGGTAAGTCATGTTAGGTATGGACGTCGGAAACGAACGAACAGGGCCGTATTTTACGTTGTTTGCGAAAAGGGCTGTACAAAAGTAACGTTCACGTCGAAAGCATTGACAGTTTGCGGCGTAATTTGGAGCATGCGCACTTGGAAACGTTCACGGACGGCGCATGCGCCGTTCGTAAAAAACGTCAAATACGTGGGGTCACAAGTAATTTAAATAAAACACGCCCACATCATCCACATTTGAATTAGGCGGGCTTACGCCGACACATTTACACTACGCCGCCGTAAATTAGGGCGCAAATTCTTTCTGAATACGGAACTTGCGCCCTAAGTTACGGCGGCGTAGTGTATCTGAGATACATTACGCCCGCCGAAAGATACGAAAATGTATCTGAATCCGGGCCATAGCGTCTACCAAATAGGGAAATAGTTTTATGGCATTTTTATTAATATTTTTTTTACTATAAATGGCGGCGATCAGCGATTTTTAGTGTGACTCTGGCGGACACTTTTGGCGCTATTTTGGGACCATTCACATTTACGCAGCGATCAGTGCTATAAAAATGCACTTATTACTGCGTAAATGTGACTGGGTTTAACCAGGAGGGGAAGGGGTTAACCAGGAGGGGCGCTGAAGGGGTTAATAGTGTCCTAGGGATGTGTTCTAACTGTAGGGGGGTGGGGCTACGTGTGACACTGTCGATTAAAGGGAGCTGTGATCAGTGTCCTGTCACTAGGAAGACTGGGGAGATGCCTTGTTTACATCAGCATCTCCCTGTTCTTCCTCTCCGTGAGACGATCGCGGGTATCCCCTCGGACAATCGAGTCCACGGGACCCATGATCACACTCACAGAGCTCGCGGCGGGAGCGCCCACAATGCCGCGTCTCAAAGGCGAAGTACAGGTATGTTAATATGCCCTTCTGCCGACTTATATCAGCGTGAGCCGGTCAGCAAGCGGTTAATGTTCAATGTGTAGCTCAACCCTGGGGTTGCCACCTGTCCAGGATTCACCCAGACAGTCCGGGTTTTGAATCATGTGTACAGGTTTCAGGCGAACCGAAACCCAGACACATTGGCCCGGATTCACGTACCTCGGCGCATAGTTATGCCGGCGTAGCGTATGGAATATACGCTACGGTGACGTAGCGCAGAGAGGCGAGCACAGTATTCACAAAGCACTTGCTCCCAACGTTGCGCCGGCGTAACATAAATTCCTAGGCGTACGTCGGCCTAATTCAAAGTAGGTGGAAGTGGTCGTGATACATTTAAATGAACCGTGACCCCATGCAAATGATGGGCCGAACGAACGGCGCATGCGCCGTCCACGCTTCCTAGTGCGCATGCTCAGAATCACGTCGGAAAGAACGCCTAAGATACGTTGAATCACTGAACGTAACCTACGCCCAGCCCTATTCACGGTAGTACTACGTAAACGACGACGGCTGTTCCGTGGTCCATACCTTTGCATGGGTTGCGCCTCCCGCCGGACGTACGCCTTACCTAAACGGCGTATATTACTGTGACGGGCGCAAGTACGTTCGTGAATCGGCGTATCTCAGCCATTTGCATATTCGACCCGTAAATCAATGGGAACGCCCCTTTGCGGCCAGCGTAAATATGCGCCCAAGATACGCCGGCGTAGGAAAGTTACGTTGGTCGGAAGAAGCCTAATTTCAGGCGTATCTAGTTCTGTGGGCACGGCGCACAGATACGACGGCGCATAGTTACACTTACGCGGCGTATATCGAGATACGTCGGTGTAAGTCTTTGTGAATCCGGGCCATTGTTCAGACAGTTACCAAGATAGTCACACACAAATCTTTTGCCGTATGGAAGCTGCCGGCGGCTGTCTGTGGGCAGGTTGGGCACCACTGGGGGGGAGGCAGAGTGAAGATGTCAGCAAGAGCAATTTGGCCACACCCATATTTTGCTGCGGCACCGCATTACTACTCTCATTGGGGCACCCAAAGGTGTCCCAGTCCGCTAAAGTGTTTGGGTTTGGCTTAAAGAAAAGGTGGCAACCCTACTCAACCCCCTTAGTAAATCTCCATTCTAATCCCCATAGCCCCCCCTCCCCCATTCTCTTTTGTCTTTTAACCACTTCAATACAAGGCACTTTCACCCCCTTCCTGCCCAGGACAATTTTCAGCTTTCAGCGCTCTCACACTTTGAATGACAATGGCGCGGTCATGCAGCATTGTCAGGCTGGGTGGTTCCACAGAGGCAGGTCTCTGGTACCTCCCCGTGGATCTAAAAGTTTGGAGAAGCTTCTAGGAGTTAGTGGGCGGAGTCTAGGAGGGATGAGCTGCGTACTTAAGGGAACTTGGCCAATCCCCAGGCAGAATGTCCTGGAAAGGTGGTTGAGTCAAACCTTAAAAATGATGGAGCCCGGCCAGCAGGGGAGTTGAGTGGAAGATGGAGTGCTGTGAGGTGCCTTCACCATATAGGAAAATTGCCCACTCACCAGAATGTATTGCTGTCCATGAATAGATTGAACAGCAAAATGTGCTTTGGAGAAGCTTCTAGAAGTTAGTGGGCGGAGGCCAGGAGAGCTGATCAGCATTAACGAAGGTACTTAGCCAATCCCGAGGCAGAATGTCCTGGAAGGGTGGTTGAGTTAGCCATTAAAAATGGTGGAGCCTGGCCAGCAGGGGAGTTGAGTGGAAGATGGAGTGCTGTGAGATGCCTTCACCATATAGGAAGATTGCACACTCACCAGAATGTATTGCTGTCCATGAATAGAACAGCAAATTGCTTTTTGAAGAAGATTCCAGAAGTTAGTGGGTGGAGGCCAGGAGAGCTGATCAGCATTAAGAAAGGTACTTAGCCAATCCCGAGGCAGAATGTCCTGGAAGGGTGGTTGAGTCAGCCATTAAATATGGTGGGGCCTGGCCAGCAGTGGAGTCAGGTGGAAGATGAAGTGCTGTGAGATGCCTTCACCATATAGGAAGATTGTCCACTCACCAAAATGTATTGCTGTCCATGAATAAAACAGCAAAATGCACTTTGGAGAAGCTTCTAGAAGTTAGTGGTCGAAGGCCAGGAGGGCTGATCAGCATTATTGAAGGTACTTAGCCAATCCCGAGGCAGAATGTCCTGGAAGGATGGTTGAGTTAGCCATTAAATATGATGGGGCCTGGCCAGCAGTGGAGTCAGGTGGAAGATGGAGTGCTGTGAGGTGCCTTCACCATATAGGAAGATTGCACACTCACCAGACTATATTTCTGTCCAAAAATAGAATAGCAAATTGCTTTTTGAAGAAGATTCCAGAATTTAGTGGGCAGAGGCCAGGATGGCTGATCTGCACACTTGAGGGAACTTGGCCAATCCCCAGGCAGAATGTCCTGGAAGGGTGATTGAGTCAGCCCTTAAAAATGGTGGGGCCTGGCCAGCAGGGGAGTTAAGTGGAAGATGGAGTGCTGTGAGGTGCCTTCATCATATAGGAAGATTACCTACTCACCAGAATGTATTGCTGTCCATGAATAGATTGAACAGCAGAATGTGCTTTGGAGAAGCTTCTAGAAGTTAGTGGGTGGAGGCGAGGAGGGCTGATCAGCATTAACGAAGGTACTTAGCCAATCCCGAGGCAGAATGTCCTGGAAGGGTGGTTGAGTCAGCCATTAAATATGGTGGGGCCTGGCCAGCAGTGGAGTCAGGTGGAAGATGGAGTGCTGTGAGGTGCCTTCACCATATAGGAAGATTGTCCACTCACCAGAATGTATTGCTGTCCATGAATAGAACAGCAAAATGCGCTTTGGAGAAGCTTCTAGAAGTTAGTGGTCGAAGGCCAGGAGGGCTGATCAGCATTAACGAAGGTACTTAGCCAATCCCGAGGCAGAATGTCCTGGAAGGGTGGTTGAGTCAGCCATTAAATATGATGGGGCCTGGCCAGCAGTGGAGTCAGGTGGAAGATGGAGTGCTGTGAGATGCCTTCACCATATAGGAAGATTGCACACTCACCAGACTATATTGCTGTCCATGAATAGAACAGCAAATTGCTTTTGGAAGAAAACATCAGGATTGATCAATATTGGAATATATACCATAGATGGTGAAACGTAGCAGGATGAATTTTGGCCTAAAGTTATGAAGAAAGATTATTTGTTTGCAAGATTTTATACATTGGTGCAGCCTCACCAGTGCCCATCAGTGCAGCCTCATCAACACACATCTGCGCAGCCTCATCAGTGCACATCAGTGTAGCCTCACCTTTTAACATCAGTGCAGCCTTATTAGTGCTCATCAGTGCAGCCTCACAGTGCAGTCTTACCAGTTCACATCAGTGCCGCCTCACCAGTGCCCATCAGTGCACATTGGTGCAGCCTCACCTTTACCCATCAGTGCAGCCTTATCAGTGAACATCAGTGCAGCCTCATCAGTTCACATCAGTGCTGCCTCACCAGTGTCCATCAGTGCCACCTCATTAGTGCCCATCAGTGCAGTCTCAACAGTGCGTTTTAGTGCAGCCTCACCTTTACCCATCAGTGCAGCCTCATCAGTTCAGATCGGCGCAGCCTCACCTTTACCCATCAGTGCAGCCTTAATAATGCAGCCTAACCAGTGCCCATCAGTGCAGTCTCAATAGTGCCCATCAGTGCAGTCTCATCAGTGCGCATTAGTGCAACATCACCTTTGCCCATCAGTGCTGCCTCACCAGTGCACATTAATGCAGCCTCACCTTTACCCATCAGTGCAGCCTTATTAGTGCAGCCTAACCAGTGCCCATCAGTGCAGCCTCATCAGTTCACATCAGTGCTGCCTTAATAGTGCCCATCAGTGCAGTCTCATCAGTGCGCATTAGTGCAATATCACCTTTGCCCATCAGTACAGCCTCATCAGTGCTGCCTCACCAGTGCTTATCAGTGCAGCCTCATCAGTGCACATCAGTGCAGCCTCACCTTTACCCATCAGTGCAGCCTTATTAGTGCAGCCTAACCAGTGCCCATCAGTGCAGCCTCATCAGTTCACATCAGTGCAGCCTCATCAGTTCACATCAGGGCAGCCTATCAGTGCCCATCAGTGCAGCCTCATCAGTGCACACAAGTCCTGCCTCATCAGTGATGATTTATTTGCAACATTTTATAACAGAAACAAATAAAGACACAGGGATTTTTTTTTTTTTCAAAAATGTCAATCTTTTTTCATTTATTTTGCAAAAAATAAAACCCTGAGTGGTGAATAAATATCACCAAAATAAATCTCTTTCTGTCTCAGAATGTAGTAATTGTCATTCAGAGTGTGACGGCGCTGACGCTGAACGCTGCCAATTGGCCTGGGACAGGAAGGGGGTGAAAGTGTCCGGTGGGCAAGTGGTTATTATTCCCCGGTACTGCCGTTTCTGGTTGCCAGGGTGACCCACATGAAGCACGGCAGGAAAATGGAGAGTTTCTCTGCTTTACCAAAGAGTCTTACAGACAGACAGTCCTTCCTGTGTGATAGACGTCCCCGGCACAGGAAATGTCTCCCATCCTGGGTGTGAGGTGACAACCTGCCTGATACACATCTCTGTGTGTCGGCTGTTTGTGGAGGGCGATGAATAAAGTTTCCAAGTAGGTGATGAGAAGAGAATTCTGTGTACAGAGAACTAGTTTTCTTCCACCCACAAAGGCGTCTCACCAGACGCTACGGAAAAATTATATTGTTTTTTCTAGATAATACACGGTACATAGATCTTTTTTTATAAATAAAAAATAAATAAAAATAAATTGTTGACAACAAGCTAAATATATTTCTAGAGATATTTGGCCTCTGAAGTTACTCATAACTACTAATTGTGGTAAGCAAATTACTCAGGATCAGGGGCGGAGTGACCATGCGGGCACTGCCCGAGGGCCCCATGCCACTAGGTATACTGTGTATTCTGTGTGTATGTATACTGTGTGTGTGTGTGTATACTGTACATGTATACTGTGTTTGTGTCTGTGTGTATGTATACTGTGTGTGTGTGTGTGTGTGTACCGTGTCTCTGTGTATGTGTATACTGTGTGTCTGTGTGTGTATTCTGTGTGTATGTATACTGTATGTGTGTGTATACTGTGTGTGTGTATACTGGGTGTGTATATTGTGTGTGTATACTGTGTGTGTATATTGTGTGTGTATACTGTATGTGTGTATGTGTATACTGTGTGTCTGTGTGTGTATTCTGTGTGTATGTATACTGTATGTGTGTGTGTGTATACTGTGTGTGTGTATACTGGGTGTGTATATTGTGTGTGTATACTGTGTGTGTGTGTGTGTACCGTGTCTCTGTGTATGTGTATACTGTGTTTGTGTATACTGTGTGTCTGTGTGTGTATTCTGTGTGTATGTACTGTATATTGTGTATTCATACTGTATGTGTGTGTATACTGTGTGTATATTGTGTGTGTGTGTGTATACTGTGTCTCTGTGTACAGGGCCGGCCTTTGGGGTGTGCGAGCTGTGCGGTCATACAGGGCACCATGGGCAACAGGGGCGCCGTGCCGCCATCCAGAGGCGTACTAAGGGGGGGGCAGCTGCCCCCGGGTACCACACACTGGGGGGGTGTCAGACCAGCACTCCCCTCTTCGATTGTATTACACCCGCGGTGGCAGTGCCGCGGGCTTAGGCAGCGGCACACTGGCACAGGCAGGGAGAGGCGAGCTAGCTACAGTGGCGAAGGGTAGGGGGTGTGCGGGGGGAGGGGGTGCAGGGTGACACTGCTGCACCTACCATCCCCTCCTCTTGCAGCCACGGGCTGCCTCTCTATACGATCCCAGATGTCACACAGGCACAGCCGAGTGAAGCTGCCTCCCCCTCCTCTCTGTTTATGTGTAAACAGGGGGAGTGGACCTGCCATGCATGTGCTGCCACACTGATCTGAGGTACTGAAGGGGGGGCTGCACTGATCTGAGGTACTGAAGGGGGGGCTGCACTGATCTGAGGTACTGAAGGGGGGGCTGCACTGATCTGAGGTACTGAAGGGGGGGCTGCACTGAAGAGGGGGGAGCTACACTGAACGAGTAGGCTACATCCTCTTTGTGTTGTATTCAATTCATTCAAACAAATGTACAACTTTATTTTGTCATAAGAGGTAGATGTAACAATTCTGTGCAATATAGGTGTCACATGACTTAAATATATCTAAATTAGACGTGTGCAATTCGTTTAGTTCCGAATTAGTTTTTAATGAATTTTGAGAAATTATTTCATTCCAAAATTTCCGAATTTTGGGATTTTCGGATATCCGAAATCTTGAATTTCCGAATTTTAGAATTACGAATTCATAAGTTCGTAATTTCATAAATTCGTAAATTTGGAAATTCGTAAATTTGGAAATTTACGAATTCTGATTTTCTGAATTTCTAAAATTTCCGAATTAGTTTTTAACGAATTTTGACAAATTAGTTAATTCTGAAATTTCCAAATTTCCGAATTTTTCCATTTCCAAATTTTTGGATATACGAAATCTCAAATTTCCGAATTTTAGAATTATGAATTTATAAATTCGTAATTTCGTAGATTTGGAATTTTGTAAATTCTGAATTTCCTAATTTTGGATATTCGTAATTTCGTAAATTCGTAATTTCGTAAATTCGTAATTTCGTAAATTCGTAATTCCGTAATTTCGTAAATTTGCAAATTCGGAATTTCGTAAATTTGGAAGTTCAGAATTTCGGAAATTTGGAAATTCGGAATTTCGGAAATTTGGAAATTCGGAATTTCGGAAATTTGGAAATTCAGAATTTCGGAAATTTGAAAATTCAGAATTTCGGAAATTTGGAAATTCAGAATTTCGGAAATTTGGAAATTCAGAATTTCGGAAATTTGGAAATTTGGAAATTCAGAATATCGTAAATTCGGAATTCCATAAATTTGGAAATTCAGAATTTTGGAAATTCGGAAATTCAGAATTTTGGAAATTCGGAAATTCAGAATTTTGGAAATTCAGAATTTTGGAAATTCGGAAATTCAGAATTTTGGAAATTCTGAATTTTGGAAATTCGGAAATTCTGAATTTTGGAAATTCGGAAATTCAGAATTTCGTAAATTCGGAAATTCAGAATTTCGTAAATTTGGAAATTCGTAAATTCTGAATTTCATAAATTTGGAAATTCGGAATATCGTAAATTCGGAATTCCGTAAATTTGGAAATTCGGAATTTTGGAAATTCGGAAATTTGGAATATCGTAAATTCGGAATTCTGTAAATTTGCAAATTCGGAATTTTGGAAATTTGGAAATTTCCGAATTCTGAATTTTCGAATTTCTGAATTTCCGAATCTGCGAATTTCAAAATTTACGAAAAAAGCAAATAAACTAATAAAACGAAAACAAAAACAACCAATTTGTCAGCAGTGCACATGTCTAATCTAAATGTATCTAAATAATATATATGTGTATTTATAAAAATCTATAATACAAATTGGCAGCTTATCAGTCCTGATGTGGTGGCTGCATTTTTTTTATTCTACAAGGACAGTTCAATACCAGCTGATTTTCTCGGAAATCTCGTGTCCTTGTCACTGCCCATGGGCCAAACTGAAATCTCAATGTTATCAGCTATCTACTGTGAACTACAAAACATCTCCTCCCTGTTGAGGAGGAAAAGGGGGGGGGAGGCGTCTGCTGTCCAAATCAGGAAATTAGCCTAGAGTGACAACGCTGATCCTTCATAGATACAGAACGGTGTGCGTTGTCACCCTAGGACAGGAAGTGTGTTAACCACTTGACCTCCGGATGGTTTTACCCCCCTTATGACCAGGGCATTTTTTTTTTGCTATCCAGCACTGCGCTACTTTAACTGGCGATTGCGCAGTCATGCAACACAAATGTACGCAAATTCAATTTATTTGTACTTCTCTCAGTCCAGAGCACTAAGTGTCATTTCTGTCTGCTACTTCCTTCCTCTACTTTCGGCATGAGTCCCTTCTGACAAGTTTTCCTGACACCAAGAGAAAAATGGTGACATGGGAGGGACCTCCAGCACACAGCCTGTGATTAACAGCCTGAGCTCTGTCCCTGTGTGCTGTGTGAAGGGGGGGGTGTGTCCAGGGTCAGGACAAGGGTTGGGCAGGAGAGGCGATTGCCCTTGTTGCAATGTTTTATTACTGGGATGTGGGCGCCCTGACCCTAACCCTAAGGGAAGGGAGGGGCACAGTTTGGCATCTATGCCCCATGGCACTGGATGGCCTTGTCCTCTGTAGAGTATCATTTTAGCCCCCAGCCCCCCTGCTATTCAGAGCTGAGAGATTCTGTGTAAAATCTGCACTTTCAATGGATGTAGAGGACAGATGGCTGCAGATAAACAGGAACAGCTTATGTAGGAGGATTTGTTTCAACTCTGTGTATCACCTGGGGCCAGTCACTTCACTGGGTATATGTAAGGGCTCACAACCACTTTAAGTAAAACTGTAATTGTAACTAGTGTTGCTCACGAATATTCGCATTTCGAATATTCGTTACGAATATGGCATATTCGAATATTCGTGAATAACTCGAATTTCGCGGCCAAAATTCGCTATTCCGAATATTCGTATTTTTTCAAATTTATTTTTAAAACAGATCACATCCTATCGACGTCTAAAAGCATTGCTGGTATGATTAGAGACCCTGGGCCGAGTAGCTAAGCTGAGGCGATCCTTTTATGTTGCCGAATATTCGCAATCGCGAATATTCGATTTCCGAATATTCGCGAATACTTTCTCCGCCCTTCTTTTGCATCAGAGCCAACCAGAGTTCTCCTACCACAGTTGTCAAAATTTCGCTATCCATTTTGCATTCGCATTAGCGAAATTTCGATAAAATATCACGAATATTCGATTTCCGAATATTCGCGAATACTTTCTCCGCCCTTCTTTTGCATCAGAGCCAATCAGAGTTCTCCTACCACAGTTGTCAAAATTTCGCTATCCATTTTGCATTCGCATTAGCGAAATTTCGTTAAAATATCACGAATATTCGATTTCCGAATATTCGCGAATACTTTCTCCGCCCTTCTTTTGCATCAGAGCCAATCAGAGTTCTCCTACCACAGTTGTCAAAATTTCGCTATCCATTTTGCATTCGCATTAGCGAAATTTCGATAAAATATCACGAATATTCGATTTCCGAATATTCGCGAATACTTTCTCCGCCCTTCTTTTGCATCAGAGCCAATCAGAGTTCTCCTACCACAGTTGTCAAAATTTCGCAATCCATTTCGCATTCGCATTAGCGAAATTTCGATAAAATATCACGAATATTCGATTTCCGAATATTCGCGAATACTTTCTCCGCCCTTCTTTTGCATCAGAGCCAATCAGAGTTCTCCTACCACAGTTGTCAAAATTTCGCAATTAATTTTGCATTCGCATTAGTGAAATTTTGCGAAAATTTTTTTTTGATAAAATATCACGAATATTCGATTTTAGAGAATATTTCACGAATATTCGTCTATATATTCGTGATATATCGCGAAATCTAATATGGCATATTCCGCTCAACACTAATTATAACTGCCACTGCCAGAACATCTAGGCCGGTTAAAGAAGTGGGAAAAATAATGGATCTACTGGCAGGATCAATAGATAATAAAAAAAGATGTAACAAGTGGGGAAGAATGAAAACTGTTGTGCCAATGTTATTAGACCGCATCCTTTTATTGTGCCAATAGTTACACTTTAAAGGTAATATGTGGACCAGGCCACACACCCTCAGGCACCTGTGATTGAGTCTTAATGCTGAACGCGTTGCGTCCAACCAGTGATTTTTATCATAATTCTGCAAAATGTAGAACAAAGCTGTATTTCTTTCTACATTTTGCAGAACTATGGGCCAGATTCAGGTACAATTGCGGCCGTGTAACATAACCCGTTTACGTTACACCACCGCAAGTTTTCAGTTTTAGTGCCCGATCCACAAAGCACTTACCTGTAAACTTGCGGCGGTGTATCGTAAACACGTCCGGCGCAAGGCGGGCCAATTCAAATGGGGCGTGTACCATTTAAATTAGGCGCGCTCCCGCGCCGGACGTTCTGCGCATGCTCTGTTCGCAATTTTCCCGACATGCTTTGTGCAAAATTACGGCGGCGCGATGTGTTTGTGAATCGCGACTTCCGTAACGTACTTACGCCGAAAAAAAAAATTTCAAAATCGACGCGGGATCGACGGCCATACTTTAACATGGCTTGTGTAAAGTTAAGCAATGAAAAACATTGCTTAACTTTGCGACGAGAAACTAAGACTTGTGCCGACGTAACGACGGGAAAAACCTTTGTGGATCGCCGTAACTGCTCATTTGCATACCCGACGCTGGAATACAACGCAAACTCCACCCAGCGGCGGCCGCGGTATTGCATCCTACGATCCGACCTAGTAAAACAATTACACCTGTCGGATCTAAGGGCTATCTATGCGTAACTGATTCTATGAATCAGCCGCATAGATACTCTGAGAGATACGACGGCGTTTCAGAGAAACGCCGTCGTATCTCTTCTGTGAATCTGGCCCTATGTTTTTTTTACATGAATTGGACTTGGCATCACTTTCGTGGAACTTCCACTTTGCCAACTAAACTGTAACTATAACTGCCACTTATACGGAACAGCTAGGGCCGGTTAAAGAAGTGGGGAAAATAATGGATTTACTATCAGGATCAATAGATAATAAAAAAGATGTAACAAGTGGAGAAAAATGAAAACTGTTGTGCAAATGTTATTAGATTACATCCTTTTATTTCGCCAATAGTTCCACTTTAAAGGTAATATGTGGACCAGGCCCTACACCCTCAGGCACCTGTGATTCAGTCTTAATGCTGAACGCGTTTCGTCCAACCAGTGTTTTTTATCATAATTCTACCAAATGTAGAACAAAGCTGTATTTTGTTCTACATTTTGCAGAACTATGGGCCAGATTCACAGAAAAAGTACGCCGGAGTATCTGCTGATACTCCGGCGTACTTTCAAATTTGCTGCGTCGTATCTTTAGTTTGAATTCTCCACCCAAAATACGACGGCTTCTGCCTTCGATCCGACAGGCGTACGGCTTTGTACGCCTTCGGATCGTAGGTGTAATACTTCGGCGCCCGCTGGGTGGAGTTTGCGTCGTTTTCCGCGTCGGGTATGCTAATTAGCTGTTTACGGCGATCCACGAAGGTACGCGTGTTCGTCGCATTCTCTTACGTCGTCGCTAGTCGGCTTTTCCCGGCGTGTAGTTATGGCTGCTATCGCTTGGCTTATATTTAGACTTGCCATGTTAAAGTATGGCCGTCGTTCCCGCGTCAAATTTAAAAAAAAAAATTGCGTAAGTCGTCCGTGAATAGGAAAGGACGTAACGCACGCCGCCGTTCAAAAAATTACGTCGGTGCGACGTCATTTCGCGCAAAGCACGGCGGGAAATTTCAAAACGGAGCATGCGCAGTACGTTCGGCGCGGGAACGCGCCTAATTTAAATGATACACGCCCCATTTGAATTAGGTGGGCTTGCCATGGACGGATTTACGCTACGCCGCCGCAAGTTTACAGGCAAGTGCTTTGTGAATCAAGCACTTGCCCGTAAAACTTGCGGCGGTGTAACGTAAATGCGATACGTTACACCGCCGCAATTCTATGTGAATCTGGCCCTATGTTTTTTTTTTTACATGAATTGGACTTGGCATCACTTTCGTGGAACTTCCCACTTTGCCAACTAAACTGTAACTATAACTGCTACTTATACGGAACAGCTAGGCCGGTTAAAGAAGTGGGAAAATAATGGATTTACTATCAGGATCAATAGATAATAAAAAAGATGTAACAAGTGGGGAAGAACGAAAACTGTTGTGCCAATGTTATTAGACTACATCCTTTTATTTCGCCAAATAGTTACACTTTAAAGGTAATATGTGGACCAGGCCACACACCCTCAGGCACCTGTGATTGAGTCTTAATGCTGAACGCGTTTCGTCCAACCAGTGTTTTTTATCATAATTCTACCAAATGTAGAACAAAGCTGTATTTTGTTCTACATTTTGCAGAACTATGGGCCAGATTCACAGAAAAAGTACACCAGAGTATCTGCTGATACTCCGGCGTACTTTCAAATTTGCTGCGTCGTATCTTTAGTTTGAATTCTCAAACCAAGATACGACGGCTTCTGCCTTCGATCCGACAGGCGTACGGCTTCGTACGCCTTCGGATCTTAGGTGTTATACTTTGTCGCCCGCTGGGTGGAGTTTGCGTCGCTTTCCGCGTCGGGTATGCTAATTAGCTTTTTACGGCGATCCACGAAGGTATGCGCGTTCGTCGCATTCTCTTACGTCGTCGCTAGTCGGCTTTGCCCGGCGTATAGTTACGGCTGCTATTTCTTGGCTTATATTTAGACTTGCCATGTTAAAGTATGGCCGTCGTTCCCGCGTCAAATTTTTAAGTTTTTTTTTGCGTAAGTCGTCCGTGAATAGCAAAGGACGTAACGCACGTCGCCGTTCAAAAAATTACGTTGATGCAACGTCATTTCGCGCAAAGCATGGCGGGAAACTTCAAAACGGAGCATGCGCAGTACGTTCGGAACGCGCCTAATTTAAATGATACACGCCCCATTTGAATTAGGCGGGCTTGCGCCGGACAGATTTACGCTACGCCGCGGCAAGTTTACAGGCAAGTGCTTTGTGAATCAAGCACTTGCCCGTAAAACTTGCGGCGGTGTAACGTAAATGCGATACGTTACGCCGCCGCAATTCTATGTGAATCTGGCCCTATGTTTTTTTTTACATGAATTGGACTTGGCATCACTTTCGTGGAACTTCCACTTTGCCAACTAAACTGTAACTATAACTGCCACTTATACGGAACAGCTAGGCTGGTTAAAGAAGTGGGAAAAATAATGGATTTACTATCAGGATCAATAGATAATAAAAAGATGTAACAAGTGGGGAAGAACGAAAATTGTTGCTCCAATGTTATTAGACTACATCCTTTTATTTTGCCAATAGTTACACTTTAAAGGTAATATGTGGACCAGGCCCTCAGGCACCTGTGATTGAGTCTTCGAGCTGAACGCGTTTCGTCCAGGAAGTGTTCTTTATCATAGAGATAAAGGAGGAGTGGGGGAGATTATATATATATATATATATATATATATATATATATATATCACAGTGGCCCAGATTCTTAAACGAGATACGACGGCGTATCTCCAGATACGCCGTCGTATCTCTAAATTGCGCGGTCGTATCTATGCGCCTGATTCTTAGAATCAGTTAAGCATAGATTTCCCTTAGATCCGACAGGCGTAACTGTGTTACACCGTCGTATCGTAAATGCATATTTACGCTGGCCGCTAGGTGGCGCTTCTGTCGAATTCCGCGTTGAGTATGCAAATTAGGTAGATACGCGAATTCCCGAACGTACGCCCGGCCGACGCAGTAAAGTTACGCCGTTTACGTTAGGCTTTTCCCAGCGTATAGTTGCCCCTGCTATATGGTGGCATAAGTGCGGCGTAACAATGTTAAGTATGGCCGTCGTTCCCGCGTCGAAATTTGAAAAATTTACGTCGTTTGCGTAAGTCGTCCGTGAATGGGGCTGGACGTCATTTACGTTCACGTCAAAAGCAATGACATCCTTGCGGCGTACTTTGGAGCAATGCACACTGGGAAATTCCACGGACGGCGCATGCGCCATTCGGGAAAAACGTCAATCACATCGGGTCACATTACATTTACATAAAACACGCCCCCCTGATCCAAATTTGAATTAGGCGGGCTTACGCCGGCCGATTTACGGTACGCCGCCGCAACTTACGGAGCAAGTGCTTTGAGAATACAGCACTTGCCCGTGTAAGTTGCGGAGGCGTAACGTAAATCAGATATGTTACGCCTGCACAATTTTACGCGGATGTACGATACAGCACTTGCCCGTGTAAGTTGCGGAGGCGTAACGTAAATCAGATATGTTACGCCTGCACAATTTTACGCGGATGTACGAGAATCTGGGCCAGTATATATATATATTATACAGCTTTGTTCTACATTTTGCAGAATTATGTTTTTTTTTACATGAATTGGACTTGATATCACTTTCGTGCAATCCACTGTGCCCTCTGGTCGGCAACTGCGATTTTGGTTTTGGCCAATGAAGGAGCAACACTGCTGCTGGCAAAGCCTTTCAAAGCTTTAACAAGCTGTTATAGGTTTATTCACATTATTTACATTTAGCAAATATATATTCACATATATGACATATAACATTAAATCAACAACGGATGTCTATCTCTGGCTCATTCCATACTGGTCTCCATCCATTTATGGTCCCCTGGTGGAAAGTCCAGTTGGTGAACTTCTCTGCATGGCTCAGAATTCACAGATTGTCTTTAATGCATTCAACATTCTTTAATTGATGGTACAAAATAGTTGTAGCGCCTGCGCCGGGGACGACGCAATGGCAGTTTTAGGAAAGCCATTGCCCCAGGAAGGTGGCACCAACATCCCGTCCTCCATCCCCATTGGCTGTTCTGGCCATTGCAGGCAGGAAAGTTTTTGTCTGGCGTCTGTCCTCGGCTCACACCTGGCTTTGCATCGTCCCACCGAGGGGTAAACCATCGTAGAGAGTGTTAAAACGAAGGCAGTAATTCTGATCGGCATTATCGTAGATCGGCTGTGGGAAATTAAAATAATATTAATACAAATTTAATTAAATTCTAACATTCACAGCATTTTTTTTTTTTAAACATTTGACTTTACAGGTTAGAACCTCCGTTGGGTTTTCAAAGCCTCGCAATGCTAGGATTGACAGCTTGTGTAGGTCTAGGGTTAACTTACCCGACCCCCCACTCAGAGGCGGCTCTTTAATTAGGCAAATAAGGCGGTCACCTAAAGCCCCATACACACCATCAGATTATCTGCAGATTTTTGTCTTCAGATTTACCAAAACCATATAATATGAGGTCAAACCTTAAGAGTTTCAATTTGTATGCAATCAGGCAGGCCCTTGTACTACATGGTTTTGGTAAATCTGAAGACAAAAATCTGCAGATAATCTGATGGTGTGTATGGGGCTATAGGCAGTGTTTCTCAACTCCAGTCCTCAAGGCGCCCCAACAGGTCATATTTTCAGGATTTCCCTCAGTTGAAACAGCTGTGGTAATTACGAAGGCAGTGAAACTGATCAAATCACTGATGCAAAATAATGGGAAGCCTGAAAACATGACCTGTTGGGGCGCCTTGAGGACTGGAGTTGAGAAACCCTGGCCTAAGGCCTCGCGCTCACAGGGGCCCCACGACCTCCTAATTTGCCTACTGAAGGAAGAGGAGCACTGGCGTAGCGTGGGCAGCTGGTGGACCCGCGCTGTCCCTGGGTCCGATGCCCCAGCCAGCCGCGGCCTGCGGGAGTGACAGCGCTGCCTACATTGAACAGTGAGGGGGATCGCTGCAGCGGGGAGCGATTACAGGAACCATACTCTGTATCTGTGGTCCGTCCAGCAGCTGAAAGCCTTGCCACTGTCGGCCACCTCCCTTCCCCGCTGGACGCGGACACAGATACAGAGTATGGTTCCTGTAATTGCTCCCCGCAGCCTCATCTCTGTCAAAGTCTCATGTCAGACGGAGTCTTCTTCTCTGCCGGGGCCCCACTCTCCCAGACTGTTCTTCAATGCCTTCATGTCTGAGGAAGGGTCCATAGCCCTCGTCCTTGGTCTTTATGATGTCAGGACCTTTGACCACTGGAGCATGGGGGATAAAACACTTCGGGAACCAGTCTAGCAGCATGGAGGAGCGGAGGATCAGGTTAGTTAGGATCGGTTCACATATACATACGAATTAGATGAGTTTTGAACCACATCCGACTCAAATATACGTGAACCCAATGGGTTTCCCTGGAGCCAGTTCTTTTTTACCAAAAGTATTGGGGCACCTGCCTTTACACACACATGAACTTTAATGGCATCCCAGTCTTATGCCTCGTACACGCGATCGGACTTCCAACCGACTTTTCCGTGGATTTTGGTCCGACGGGCATTGGACGTGAACTTGTTCTGCATACACACGGCACAACATTTTTAACCAACGTTGAATGAATGAATGAATGAAAAACTTATATAGCGCGGCACATGCGAACTGAATCGCCTCTGGGCGCTTGTTGTTAGTATCTCATGCCTTTCAGAAAAGCAGGGTTTTGATCTGCCTTCTGAAAGACAGGTGGTTTTGCTCCAACCGAATGCTGGTTGGTAAAGCATTCCAAAGCCTGGGGCCCTGGAAAGCAAACCTTCTTTCTCCTTTGGACTTGTATTTGGTTATAGGAACCTTGACCAGATTTTGGTCGGTGGAACGCAGAATGCGGCTGCAATTGTGCGGTTTGATCTTGTCGCATAGATATCTAGGAGCCTTCCCATGGATGCACTTATGTGTCAGGCAGAGTGCTTTAAATGCAATTCTGTCTTTCACTGGCAGCCAGTGAAGGGATCTCAGTGAAGGTGAGATTGATTCCCAAGATTTTTTCCCAGTCACCAGTCTAGCGACCGTATTCTGTACGACTTGGAGACGAGCGATTTGGTACTTGGGTAGCCCGAGGTAAAGGGCATTTGCATAGTCCAGTCTGGAATTCACGATAGATCCCACCACGACTGCTACGTCTTCTTTGGGAATAAATGGAATCAGTCTGCGTAGTAGGCGCATCAAATGGTGCGCCCCGCTGACTACTGACCCTATTTGTGCGTCCATTGTCATGAAGGTGTCAAACGTGACTCCCAGACTTTTGACTTTGGAGCTAGGGGCGATGATTTGTCCCAGGATGGGAGATGGTGTCCAGTTTGTTGTCGGTGTTTTCTTCCGACTGGCATCGAAGATAAAGAGTTCTGTTTTAGCACTATTGAGTTTGAGATAACTCTTAGTCATCCAGTTTTCTATTGAAGAGAGACAGTTCTCTAAACTTAGATGATGATCCTTTTTGTGGCAGATGCGAAAATACAACTGCGTGTCGTCTGCATAAGAGTGATAAAGTAGTTCATGGCTACTGATAATATCAAAGAGAGGACGAAGATAGATATTAAACAGCACTGGTGATAAGGGGGATCCTTGGGGGACCCCACATGTCACCGTGCGTTTTTCTGACGTGAAGGATCCCAGTTTCACTGTTTGTGATCGGTTTCCTAGAAAAGAGGAGAACCATGGTAAGGCATCTTCTGAGACTCCGGCGACTTCTGTTAGTCGTCTCAGTAGCAGTCCATGGTCTACTGTGTCAAAAGCAGCGCTTAGGTCCAGCAGAACCAGGAGAGATGATTCTCTTTCGTCTGCGGCCTCGAGCGCATCGTCCCATATTTTCAGTAAGGCCGTTTCTGTCCCGTGTCCGGGACGGAACCCGGATTGAAATGGATCGAGTAGGTTGTGGGTGTCCAGATGCTGTTGCAGCTGATTTACCACCACTTTCTCCATTATCTTGGACAGAGCATTTAGACTTGTTATGGGACGGCGGTGAGTTGGGTCCATAGGATCCAAATTAGGTTTTTTCAAGATCGGCAGGATTGTGCCCTCTTTCAGCAGGGAAGGCACTATGCCTTCCTTAAATGACTGATTTATAAGCTGCGTGATCGGAGGCGCCAGGATGTCGGCACATTCCTTCAGTAGCTTGGTGGGAATGATGTCATTCGGTGCTGTGCTGTCGCGCAGCAGGCCAATGAATTTTTTTGTTGTATCGATGGAGATGGGTTCCAAAGTGAACTTAGTTGATTGTAGAGGCGTTCGGTCGTTGTTTTGATTGAAGACGGGGCTGAGTGGAGTATTGTTTTGCCGAATACTTACCCGAATTTTCTCAATTTTGTCGATGAAGAAATCCGATAGTTCATTGCAGAACTCTTGGGTGTCTGAAGTGGGGACTTCTAGACATCCAGGATTCATGGTCTGGGTGACCATCCTGAAGAGTTCGCGTGGGCGATTCAGTGCGCTGTTAATCACCCTGGAGAAGTGAAGTTTTTTGGCTTTGAAAATTTCCTTGTGATAGCGCGTAGTTACTGCTTTGTAGATGTTGAGGTGGTCTTCTGACGGACTTCTTTTCCAGGAGGCTTCCGCCCTTCTGCGCTCTTGCTTCAATAGCGACAGTTGGTTATTGAACCAGCTGGACTTATTTTCCCGGCTGCGAAGTTTGCGCTTTGGTGCTGCTAAGTCGGCTGACTGTAGCAGAGCTGCATTAATGGCATCCAAAGTATCTGAGGCTGCTAACTGAGGAGGAATAGCCCCAATTCGGTTTCCCAGGGTAGATCTGAAGAGTTCCGAGTGGAGCTTCCTCTGAGATCTAGCCCAGTGTATTGTCACCGGCTTGGGTACTTTCATGACTAATGGAGTTCTGGGGATTATGAAGCTGATTGCATGGTGGTCTGTCCATGGCAAAGGTTCATTTCCCACAATATTAATTTTCAGATTTTGTCTGAAAATTAGGTCGAGTGTGTGACCTGAAGCATGCGTTGGTCCGCGTATAAGTTGTTGAAGTCCAAATCCTTCCAGGTGGTTGATGCAGGCATCCGCGATGGGATCCTGTGAGGAGTTAGCCCACAAATTGAAATCCCCGAGCAGCAAAAGATGATTACCGCTAAGGGTGTAGGTGGAGATGAACTCCGTTAATGCTGATATCAACTGCGATTTGGGCCCAGGGGGCCTATAGCAGAGGAGAATATGAACGGTCTCCTGAGAATGAGCTTGAAGTTGAAGCGTAAGGGTTTCCATGAAAGGAAGAGGATTTTGAAGGACCGGTTTAGTGCTTGCAATATGCGATTTATGAATCACCGCCAGTCCTCCTCCCCTTTGCCCTATTCTATTTTTCGTTAAGATGCGATAGTTTGCTGGCACCAGTTCTCCGACAATGGTGTTGCAATCGTCTGACAGCCAACTTTCCGTGATAAAGAGGCAGTCTAGATCGTATTGTAGTAAGAAATCATGGATTTCTGATCGGTGTTTAACTGCTGATCTAGTGTTAAGCAAAGCACATGATATGTGCTTGAGCTGTGTTGAATGATTGAAATATTTGATGATCGATCGATGATCGAACCTCAAAAGTTGATCTGATTTTAAGGTTATTGTGGTGGCGGCAGGCAATGTAGTAGCGAATTGTCTCAGACCCCAAATGGTTTCTGCAGAGTAACGCAACTTAACCATTGTTGCCAGTCACCAAGGGCTGGGGTGCGGGCGTAGGGTGAGAGAGGATTCAAGAATCCTAGCTCAAGGGAAATGGGATTTTATTTTTTTTATTTATTTTTTTTTTTTTGTTTTTTTTTTTTGGTTCACCAAACCACGTGGTTTTAACGGTCTTTACTGCCACCCTTTAGGCAACTTCTGCCATTGTTGGCTGATGTTTAACATCGGTTCAACATTGGTTCTGAGAATGCGTGTTTGTACATCAGATTTTAGTTGGACCAACTTGCGTACACGCGATCGGATAAACCGATGTAACAGATTTATTGCCCAACAGTTGATGAGCATGAACAGCCAACTTTTGTTGTGGTTAATTTAGCCAACAATTGTCTGATGGAGCGTACACACAGTCGGATTATCCAACACAACACGTCCATCAGACAATTATGGGCAGAAAGTTGGATCGTGTGTACGAGGCTTTAGTCCGTAGGGTTCAATATTGAGTTGGCCCCGCGCCCCCGCCCTTTGCAGCTACAACAGCTTTAACTCTTCTGGGAAGGCCATCCACAAGGTTTAGTAGTGTGTCTATGGGAATGTTTCACCATTCTTCCAAATAGCGCATTTGTGAGGTCAGGCACTGATGTTGGGATGCGAAGGCCTCCCTCGCAGTCTCCACTCTAATTCATCCCAAAGGTGTTCTATCCAGTTAAGGCCAGTCAAGTTCCTCCACCCCAAACTCGCTCCTCCATGTCTTTATGGACCTTGCTTTGCGCACCGGTCCAAATCATTTGGTGGAGGAGGGATTATGGTGTGGGGTTGTTTTTTCAAGGGGTTGGGCTTGCCCCTTAGTTCCAGTGAAGAAGAACTCTTAAGGCGCCAGCATACCAAGACAGGATTAGGGTACCACAGATACCCACCATATTCTACCCCAAACCTCCCACACATGTAACTATGAACAGATAACGAATGACACCAGTCTGGAGAAAATCTTCCCAGGTTGGCCATTTATTAACAAAATGAACATTACAATTTCTTATAACAGAAACAATTCATAATTCAGTCCCCGTAATATAAAGGTTGCTGGTCTTGGGAGGCACCAAAGGACCAAATTCAGATTGTGTATCAGCGTTAATACGATCCCAAGCCACACAACACCGGTTTGGGGACAAACACACTTTACCACCGATACTTCACTTGTTACCACTTCCTCGTTAATCCACCAAACCTCTCTCTTTTTTTTTTTTTTTAACAAAACAAAATAAAACAACAATTAAACACAAATGAACCAGGGCAGGGATACCTGCTCGCCTGTTGTCCCAAAGGGGGTCTGCTGCATTATCGGAACTATCCTTTGCATCCTCCCCATTCACAGCCACATCCATCCCAACCAACTAACCAATCCTGGTCTGTGACCTCCCCATGATACTAAACTATTAACCCTGTACTGCCCTGCATAACTCCCCCCCCCCCCCCCCCCAATCATGAGGCCCTGCGCTTATTTATTTATTTTTGCTTTGGGCCTGTCTTTTTAGACAATTTCATGCTCCCAACTTTGCGGGAACAGTTTGGGGACGGCCCCTTCCTGTTCCAACATGACTGCGCACCAGTGCACAAAGCAAGTGTAGCGCCCGCTACCATAGGTAGGTGTTAGAGGTGAGTTTTTTTTATGGTAGCTGACAGGCAGGTAAATTTGGGCAGGCCTATGCTGCATGCTAGGCCTGCTTGTTTTGATCTGGGGGCATTGAGTGGTAAAGTTATTCAATACAAACTGGTCACCTCTCCACCTCCAGCCTATGACTGGACATGGAAGGAGAAGCAGGAGACTGAAGAATGCCCCGGGGGGCCGGGGTAAAGGGAACCTAGGCAGAGGGGCGCATGACTGGGGGAACGCTGAGGAGGTTGCTCCAGGAAGAGGATGTGAGGTGGGTCAGCATTTGTTAAGGTGGTGGGGCTGGCTACACGAGGCAGCTCTCTATAAGTGCAGAGGGGGGCGGAGCTAGGCATTCAGCGCCAAGGACAAGAAGGGGTAACACACAGATTGTTTTTCCCTCCCTCCCTCCCTAGTGGAAGTCTGTCTGGTATGGGTATGTGTTTTTAATGTTTCAGGTGGTATTGGCAGGGGTATGGGGTTCCTGAGGGTTGGTTGGTGGTGGGTAGATATATATTGGTGGTATATATCAAAGATTGTTGGTAGGGTTTGGGGCCTGTTCTCGGGATGGGCAGTGCACCTTCCCTATCGGGTTAAGTGGGCTAGTGGTCAATCGGGCTGAACAGTGAAGGAATCTATCAAGTCTCGGAGCTGGTAGGAACACGGCTGGAGGCCAGAATACTTTGGAGATGGTGTCAGCCCATGACATAGCCTTGTTTACCTTCTCTCAGGAACCTCTTACGTAATATTTGGAAAAAGTTATTTGGGTTAAAAAAAGGTTGTTGTGTTTAAATATATATATTTATTTAAAGGATTATATATATTTATTAAAAAAGTTATTTTATAGTTTATTTTATGTTACCTTTTGGAATTAATAAAGGGGCCTTTAGTGGCCATTTAATCCAGAAGGTGTTGTGTTGTTAATTTAGGTTAAGGGGTATGTAAGGTGGTTTTAGTTAAGGGGTAATGAGCTAGGACTCTAGTAGTGCACCAGTCATGTTACCCTTCAGCCAGCACATGTGCCTGCAGCTCATCTGATTGGCCCCAATTAGGGTTGTCCCGATACCGATACTAGTATCGGTACCAATACCGAGCATTTGCCCGATTACTTGTGCTCCGATGCTTCACCCGATACCTGGGCAGTCAGGGTAATCAGTGCGGTGGGGGAGTTACAAGCACTGATCACTCTGTATAGATTTAAAAGTCTGACAGACATCCTCTCTCTCAAACCCCCCGCTGCGGCTTTCAGCGGTGATCGGTGCTTCTCTCCCACACACGATCACCGCTGACTGTCCCCTATCCTCCTCCAGTCCCCCTCCGTCCTTCTCCATGCTGCTGTCCCCCTCCATTCTCTTCCGTGTCCCCCTCCATGCTGATTTCATGTCCCCCTCTCTCCTCTGTGTCCCCCTCCGTGCATCTGTCCCCCTCTCTCCTCCATGTCCCCCTCCGTGCATCTGTCACCCTCTCTCCTCCGTGTCCTCCTCCATGCATCTGTCCCCCTCTCTCCTCCGTGTCCCCCTCTGTGCATCTGTCACCCTCTCTTCTCCTCCGTGCATCTGTCCCCCTCTCTCCTCCGTGTCCCCCTCTGTGCATCTGTCACCCTCTCTTCTCCTCCGTGCATCTGTCCCCCTCTCTCCTCCGTGTCCCCCTCCGTGCATCTGTCACCCTCTCTTCTCCTCCGTGCATCTGTCCCCCTCTCTCCTCCGTGTCCCCCTCTGTGCATCTGTCCCCCTCTCTCCTCCGTGTCCCCCTCCATGCATCTGTCACCCTCTCTCCTCCGTGTCCCCCTCCATGCATCTGTCCCCCTCTCTCCTCCGTGTCCCCCTCCATGCATCTGTCCCCCTCTCTCCTCCGTGTCCCCCTCCATGCATCTGTCACCCTCTCTTCTCCTCCGTGCATCTGTCCCCCTCTCTTCTCCCCCTCCGTGCTGCCGTCCCCCTCGATATCTCAGGATGGAGAGCGCAGATGGAGATGAAGGGGAGATGTCAGAGGTCTGTTAAGACCCCTGATATCTCACCACAGACCCCCAACAGGGCTGATAAAAAAATTGCAATAAATAATAATAAAAATAATAATAAAAAAAAAACACAATGACACTGTCCCAACACCCCCCCCCCCCCTTTAAAAAGGAAAGCATTGTAAAAAAAATAATAATAATAAATTGGAAAAAAAAAAAAATACTGACACATGTGCCACTGTCACATGAGATTAAATAAAAGTATTGGTAATCGGTATCGGCAAGTACTTGGAAAAAAGTATCGGTACTTGTACTCGGTCTTAAAAAAGTGGTATCGGGACAACCCTAGCCCCAATACTGCCCCTCCCTGTCCATGTCTGAGTACCGCTGTACAGGAGGATGATACCAGGTAAAGTCTCTTGCACAGTAACTGAGATAGCATTAGAGGTCAGTCATTTTTTTGTGTGCGCAACATAAGTTTTGCAAAAGTCACACTACAGTATTTCTTGAATTCCTCAGATCTAATCTAATCAGATCTAATCTAAGAGTAGAGCAAAACAGGAACCAAAGTGGTCCTCTTATCTCGTCTAAAGGAAGTGGTGAAAACGCTCTGACATAGTTCCTGGCTAGGCTCCCAACCAGCTAGTGGCGTTCCTACATGTTGACCTTTTTTATGACAAAAATGAATTAACACATCAAGTTTATCTCCCCTGCACACCGAA
Source organism: Rana temporaria (assembly GCF_905171775.1). Classification (NCBI taxonomy): domain Eukaryota; kingdom Metazoa; phylum Chordata; class Amphibia; order Anura; family Ranidae; genus Rana; species Rana temporaria. The sequence goes on along the minus strand of NC_053490.1, from coordinate 532,220,494 downwards.
TCAGAATAGATTAAAACTCCATCAGGGTGGTAGACCTCTTTGTAGTGGCATTGATTTTTGGAGCTCAAGAATCAAGCCTTCATCGGAGCTCCTGGGAGATAGAAGAATCTATCATGACAATTGTAGATATAGACCGATCCCTCCAGTTTTAGTAAATCAACCCCAATGTCTACAAGAATGTGGGTACACCTCCAAATAATAGGTTCTGGTGATTGCAGTGAAGGGTAGTACTGCAGACAAAGACATGATGGACAATTAAAACCTTCCAACCTTGTAGTAACAGTTTGGGGTCAGTCTGTGTACCAGGCCAGTTCCATAAAGACATGGTTTGACCAGTTGGGTGTGGAGGAACTTGGGTGTCCTGCACAGAGCTCTGACCTTTACCCTTCTAAGCACCATTCATAAAGACATGGTTTGACCAGTTGGGTGTGGAGGAACTTGGGTGTCCTGCCGAGCCCTGACCTTTAACCTTCTAAGCACCATTCATAAAGACATGGTTTGACCAGTTGGGTGTGGAGGAACTTGGGTGTCCTGCACAGAGCTCTGACCTCAACCCTTCTGAACAACATCCATAAAGACATGGTTTGACCAGTCGGGTGTGACGGATCTCGGTTGTCCTGCTGAGCCCTGACCTTTACCCTACTGAGCACCATTTATAAAGACATGGTTTGACCAGTTGGGTGTGGAGGAACTGGGGTGTCCTGCAGAGCCCTGACCTTTACCCTACTGAGCACCATTCATAAAGACATGGTTTGACCAGTTGGGTGTGGAGCAACGCAGGTGTTCTGCACAGAGCCCCAACCTGAACCCTACTGGACACCATTTCTAAAGACATGGTTTGACCAGTTGGGTGTGGAGGAACTCGGATGTTCTGCACAGAGCCCCAACCTCAACCCTACTGGACACCATTTCTAAAGACATGGTTTGACCAGTTGGGTGCGGAGGAACTTGGATGTTCTGCACAGAGCCCCAACCTCAACCCTACTGGACACCATTTCTAAAGACATGGTTTGACCAGTTGGGTGTGGAGGAACTTGGGTGTCCTGCACAGAGCTCTGACCTTTACCCTTCTAAGCACCATTCATAAAGACATGGTTTGACCAGTTGGGTGTGGAGGAACTTGGGTGTCCTGCACAGAGCTCTGACCTCAACCCTTCTGAACAACATCCATAAAGACATGGTTTGACCAGTCGGGTGTGACGGATCTCGGTTGTCCTGCTGAGCCCTGACCTTTACCCTACTGAGCACCATTTATAAAGACATGGTTTGACCAGTTGGGTGTGGAGGAACTGGGGTGTCCTGCAGAGCCCTGACCTTTACCCTACTGAGCACCATTCATAAAGACATGGTTTGACCAGTTGGGTGTGGAGCAACGCAGGTGTTCTGCACAGAGCCCCAACCTGAACCCTACTGGACACCATTTCTAAAGACATGGTTTGACCAGTTGGGTGTGGAGGAACTCGGATGTTCTGCACAGAGCCCCAACCTCAACCCTACTGGACACCATTTCTAAAGACATGGTTTGACCAGTTGGGTGCGGAGGAACTTGGATGTTCTGCACAGAGCCCCAACCTCAACCCTACTGGACACCATTTCTAAAGACATGGTTTGACCAGTTGGGTGCGGAGGAACTTGGATGTTCTGCACAGAGCCCCAACCTCAACCCTACTGGACACCATTTCTAAAGACATGGTTTGACCAGTTGGGTGTGGAGGAACGCAGGTGTCCTGCACAAAGCCCAAACCTCAACCCTACTGGACACCATTTCTAAAGACATGGTTTGACCAGTTGGGTGCGGAGGAACTCGGATGTTCTGCACAGAGCCCTGACCTCAACCCTACTGGACACCAGTTCCAAAGACATGGTTTGACCAGTTGGGTGTGGAGGAACTCGGATGTTCTGCACAGAGCCCTGACCTCAACCCTACTGGACACCATTTCCAAAGACATGGTTTGACCAGTTGGGTGTGGAGGAACTCGGATGTTCTGCACAGAGCCCTGACCTCGACCCTACTTAACACCATTTATAAAGACATGGTTTGATGAGTTTGGTATGGTGTAACATTATTTTCCTTCCTAGAGTCCTGACCTCAACCCTACTGAACACCATTCATAAAGACATGGTTTTATGAGTTTGGCGTGGTGTAACATTACTGTCCTTAATAGAGCCCTGACTTCAACTCTACTGAACACGTTTGAGATGAGTTAGAATACTGATAGCAATCCAAGTCTTCTCATCCAAACTCAACACCCAACCTTACCAATGTTCTTTTGACTGAAAGGGCACAAATTCCCACAGACAACCTCCAATATCTTGTAGAAAGCCTTCCTAGAATAGTGGAGGTTGTCACTACCACAAAGGGGGTCAACTTCATATTAATGGCCATGGTTTCGGCATGGTATGTACAACAATCTCTATTGTTATCCAAAAAAATGTTTGGCCATATAGAGTATGGTCTTTGTTGATACTCATTCTAGGGAGTGAACAAGTTGTGAGCAAGGTGCAGGGTGGTGTGCTGGGTAGTAAACACAGAGAATCCAAGTCAGGCAATGAAGTAATATTGTAGAAAAGCACAACTCTGTGGGTACGGGCCCCTGGGGACCTAAAAAAAAAAGGGGGGTTGCCATCCGGGCCCCTGGGGACCTCCAGGCTCCTTACAGGTGTACTGCCTGTACCCCCCTGATGGCGGCCCTGTCAGCATGGAAGGAACAACCACAACCCCCCAACCAACCGTAGGCCTTTTATTGACGTGTACAGACATAAAGGTCAGTAATCTCAACCATTTTATAGAGTCTCACCTCTTCTCTCTGTGGGGGCTCCGGGCTGGTTTGGTGAATTTTATCTGGTGGTTTTCTGAAGGTATAAAAAAAGATGTGAGAAAGGTCAGCTTCAGTTCATGCACATGCAACAAAAAAACAATTTTGGGCTTTTCTACGACCTTCAAAATGTCAGTTTTCAATAGAGTATGTATAAGTGTGACAGAGTAAATCACTGGATAATGCTAGAAGTCACCCTTCCTCCATTCTGCATTATTTTGGTGAACTAACCACTCTGCTCCAGCTGGCACATCTGTTTTATTACTTTATGGGTACAAAGATAATAAATCCTTAATCTTGGCAGAAATTCTAACATTTGCTACTAATTACAATGTGAAGACTCCAGCTGTTTGCCTAAATAGCAGTGGAGGAAAGGGGTCAGGAGTATGAGCAGGAGCAATGGGAGGGACTGGAGCATAAGCAGAAGTAAGGAGAGGAGGCAGGAGTGTGAGCAGACCAATGGGAAGGGGCAGGAGCCTATGCAGAAGTAAGGAGAGGAGGCAGGAGTATGAGCAAATCAATGGGAGATGGCAGGAGCAGAAGCAGAAGTAAGAAGAGGAGGCAGGAGTATGAGCAAGAGCAGTGGGAGGGGCAGGAGCATAAGCAGAATTAGGAAGAGGAGGATGAAGTATGAGCAGAATTAGGAAGAGGAGGACGAAGTATGAGCAGAATTAGGAAGAGGAGGATGAGGTATGAACAGAAGCAGTGAGAGGGGGCAGGAGTATGAGCAGGAGCAGAGAGGCACAGGAGTATGTGCAGGAGCAGAGTGGGGTAGGAGTATGAACAGAAGCAGATGAAGGAGCAGAAGTATGATCATAAGCAATTGGGGAAGGGGCAAGAGCATAAACAGAGGTAGGGAGAGGAGGAAAGAGAATAAGCAGGAGTAGAGGGGAGATAGGAGTATGGGCAGGAGCAAAGGGGAGGGGCAGGAGTATAAGCAGAAGCAAGTGGACAGGAAGCAGTAGAATCAATTGGAGGGAGCAGAAGTAAGGGGAGGAGGCAGGAGTATGAGTAGCGGCAGAGGGGGACAAGAGTATAGGCAAGAACAAAGGGGGTCAGGAGTATGAGCAGTAGCAGAGAGGAGGGCAGGAGTATTGGGGGAAAGAAAACAGGGACAGGAGTAGGGACAGGAGTAAAGACAGGGGCAGGAGTATGAGCAGAAGCAGGGGAAGATGGCAGGAGCAGGGCCTGGTATAAACAGGAATTGACGCTTCCAGGATGAGATCAGATTTCTACTAAAATGATACAGTTGACAACAAAACAAAATAAAGCTTAATCAAAAATGTCAGTTTTTAATCGTGTATGTATAAGGGTGACAGAGTAAATCACTGGATAATGCTAGAAGTCACCCCTCCTCCATTCTGTATTATTTTGGTGAACTAACCACTCTGCTCCAGTTGGCACATCTGTTTTATTACTTTATGGGTACAAAGATAATAAATCATTGATCCTGGCAGAAATTCTAACATTTGCTACTAATTACCTGTGAAGGCTCCTGCTGTTTGCCTAAATAGCAGTGGAGGAAAGGGGTCAGGAGCAGGAGTATGAGCAGGAGCAATGGGAGGGGCTGGAGCATAAGCAGAAGTAAGGAGAGGAAGCAGGAGTGTGAAAAAACCAATGGGAGGGGGCAGGAGCATAAGCAGAAGTAAGGAAAGGAAGCAGGAGTGTGAGAAGACCAATGGGAGGGGGCAGGAGCATAAGCAGAAGGAAAGGAAGCAGGAGTGTGAGAAGACCAATGGGAGGGGGCATGAGCATAAGCAGAAGTAAGGAAAGGAAGCAGAAGTGTGAGAAGACCAATGGGAGGGGGCAGGAGCATAAGCAGAAGTAAGGAAAGGAAGCAGGAGTGTGAGAAGACCAATGGGAGGGGGCAGGAGCATAAGCAGAAGTAAGGAAAGGAAGCAGGAGTGTGAGAAGACCAATGGGAGGGGGCAGGAGCATAAGCAGAAGTAAGGAAAGGAAGCATGAGTGTGAGAAGACCAATAGGAGGGAGCAGGAGCAGAAGCAGAAGGAAAGGAAGCAGGAGTATGAGCAGACCAATGGGAGGGGGCAGGAGCATAAGCAGAAGTAAGGAAAGGAAGCATGAGTGTGAGAAGACCAATGGGAGGGGGCAGGAGCATAAGCAGAATTTGGAAGAGGAGGATGAAGTATGACCAGGAGAAGAGAGGGGCAGGAGTATGGGCAGGGGCAGAGTAGAGTAGGAGTATGAGCAGAAGCAGGTGAAGGAGCAGAAGTATGATCATAAGCAATGGGGGGGGGGCAAGAGCATAAACAGAGGTAGGGAGAAGAGAGGAGGAAAGAGAATGAGCAGGAGTACAGGGGGGACAGAAGAATGGGCAGGAGAAAAGGGGAGGGGGCAGGAGTATAAGCAGAAGCAGGTGGACAGGAATGAGTATGAGCAGGAGCAGTAGAATCAATTGGAGGGAGCAGAAGTAGGAGGAGGAGGCAGGAGTACGATTAGGAGCTAATGGGGGGGGGGGACACAAGTATGAGCAGAAGTATGAGCAGGAGCAGAGAGGAGGGCAGGAGTATTGGGGAAAAGAAAACAGGGACAGGAGTAGGGGCAGAAGCAAACACAGAGGCAGGAGTATAAGCAGAAGCACAGGAAGATGGCAGGAGCAGGGCTTGGTACGGACAGAAATTGACACTTCCATGAGATCAGATCTCTATTAAAATTACACAGTTGACAACAAAACAAAATAAAGCTTAATGAAAAAAAAAAGTAGGAAAAATTCAGGTGCTTTTTTAGCCTCTACTGTTGCAAGGGTTTCATCTAAAAAATGGAGTCTGGTGAAAAGGTCTCCTTTTTCTTGTTTGGTAGTCTGTACATTAGACAAGCAGCTCATATAGTGAAGATTTGTGTTGTCAGCAACAATGGATTCTAGTGTAGCCCGGCACCCTCCTGGTTAGATTGCTAGTAGGATTAAGGTAAATGTAGTCTTTTTAGCTCCTCTTTAGTCGGTGGAGCAGAGTTGATTACTTTTGGCTGGTTGCAGGCTCACCTACTTCCCCCTGCTTCTGGTGGCTTCTACAATGTAATGGGCTAGAAGATGCAGACCATGAGCCTGAATAGTCACACAGCCTCAGCCAATCCCAAGAGAAAATAATTACCAGTAGGGGGGCTGAGGGGGTGTATAAATAGTCTGGGGCCTGGAACAGCAGGGTTCTTGTCCTGGAGCAGAGGTCTCCAAACTGTGTCCCTCCAGTAGTTCAGGAACTACAATTCCCATCATGCCGAGTCATGTCTGTGAATGTCAGAGTTTTACAAATGACTTGTGGGACGTGTAGTTCCGCAACAGCTGGAGGACCATAGTTTGGAGATCCTGTCCAGGAGGATAAGGCCCAGCTTGATGGGCTCCTGCCCTTCTGGGCAGATTAGCTGAAGACTACAGAAGTTTCTCCGAGGTCTCAGCTTTGGAAGAGCTGGGGGGCCTACTTTTCTCAAAGGAGATCATCAAGGTCCAAGCTCAGGGAGAGCTGGGGAGCCTATCCCTAAAGTTACTGAAATCAGTTTGGAGGGAGTCCATTGAGGATCTGGCCTGGAGCCTCAGGGTTCAGGGGTCTGGCTGGTATTGGAAGGAGACATCAAAGTACACAGGGACATAGTGAGTAAAGGCCTGCGAGAGAGAGGGAGAGAGAGAGAGGGGGGGAAAGGGAGGGGGAAAGGGAGATGGAAAGAGAGAGAGAGAGGAGGGGGGAAAGGGAGAGGAAAAGAGAGAGAGAGAGGGGGAGAGAGGGGGCGAGAGAGGGAGAGAGAGGGGGGGAGGGAGAGAGAGGGGGAAATGGAGAGAGAGAGGAAAAGGGGGAGAGAGAGGGAGAGAGAGAGAGAGGCAAAGGGGGAGAGAGAGGGGGAGAGAGGGAAAGGGAGAGGGAGGGATAGTGTGGGAGAGAAAGAGGGTGGGGAGAGAGAGAGGGTGAGAGGGAGAGAGAGAGTGAAATGGAGAGGGAGGGAGAGGGAGAGATAGAGGGAGAGAGAGAGGGAGAGGGAGAGATAGAGGGAGAGAGAGAGAGGGAGGGGAGAGAGAGAGAGAGGGAGAGAGAGAGGGAAAGGAAAAGGGAGAGCGTGGGAGAGAAAGAGGGTGGAGAGAGAGAGGGAGAGAGAGAGAGAGAGAGAGAGAGAGAGAAATAGAGAGGGAGGGAGAGGGAGAGAGAGGGGAGAGAGAGAAAGGAAAAGGGAGAGGGAGGGAGAGCGTGGGAGAGAAAGAAGGTGGAGAGAGAGAGAGAGAGGGTGACAGGGAGAGAGAGAGTGAAATGGAGAGGGAGGGGGAGGGAGAGAGGGAGGGAGAAGGAGAGAGAGAGAGGGAGGGAGAGAGAGAGAGAGAGAGAGAGGGAGAGAGAGAGAGGGAGGGAGAGAGAGAGAGGGGGAGAGGGAGAGAGGGAGGGAAAGGGAGAGATAGAGGGAGGGGGAGAGGGGGAACTGGAGAGGGAGAGAGGGAAAGGAAAAGGGAGAGGGAGGGAGGGCGGGGGAAAGATAGAGCGGGGGAGAGAGAGAGGGTAGAGAGAGAGAGGGAGAGAGAGAGGGAGAGAGAGAGGGAGAGAGAGGGAGAGGGAGGGAGGGAGGGAGGGAGATGGAGAGAGAGAGAGGAAGAGAGAGAGGGAAAGGGAGAGAGGGAGGGAGAGAGAGAGGGAGAAAGAGAGGGAAAGGGAGAGGGGGAGAGAGAGGGGGAAAAGAAGAGAGAGGGAGGGAGGGGGAGAGAGAGGGGGAAAAGAATAGAGAGGGAGGGAGAGAGAGAGGGAAAGGGGGAGAGAGAGAGAAAGGGGGAGAGAGAGAGGGGGGAGCGAGAGAGAGAGGGAAAGGAAGAGAGGGAGGAAAAGGAAGAGAGGGAGAGAGAGAGGGGGGAGGGAGAGGGAGAGAGAGAGGGAAATGGAGAGAGAGAGACGGAGAGGGAGGGAGGGAGAGAGAGAGAGAGAGAGGGAAAGGGAGAGAGAGAGAGAGAGGGAAAGGGAGAGAGAGAGGGAAAGGGAGAGAGGGAGGGAGAGAGGGAGGGAGAGAGGGAGGGAGAGGGGGAGAGAGAGGGGGAAAAGAAGAGAGAGGGAGGGAGAGAGAGAGGGAAAGGGGGAGAGAGAGAGAGAAAGGGGGAGAGAGAGAGGGGGGAGGGAGAGAGAGAGAGAGGGAAAGGAAGAGAGGGAGGGAAAGGAAGAGAGGGAGAGAGAGAGGGGGAGGGAGAGAGAGAGGGGGAGGGAGAGAAAGAGACGGAAAGGAAGAGAGGGGGAGAGAGAGAGAGGGGGTGAGAGAGAGAGAAAGAGAGAGATACTAGTGACTGTTGCTGTTCACCCTTTGAGTGACTGTTCTAGAATTGCTGGCCCAACCTGAAGTGTCTAGTTATTACCAGAGAGTCTCCTCCGCTACTCTTTGCACTAAATTTGGAGTATCCCGAGCCTCACCCTTCACCCCAACCAAGTTTAAGCAGAACTAAACTTCAAAAAGACACTCGCTGCCCTAGTTATTGTGTTGGGAGGCTGAGGAACTGCTTAGTGCCTGGCCGCCGTGCACCCAATTGGGATTAGAACCTGGGGGCAAAACCGCAAGGCTTGTGTGGGGTCTGTGGTACACTAGTAGTATTGGGGGGGGGGGGGGGGATTGTACAAAAGGACACCACCATTCAAGTGCACCTATGATAGCATGATATCTAAGCAAGGCCCTGACCAACACAAACATATTTGGTATGTTGTCTGCAGAAGATCACTTACTCAGTCTTTGGACGCGTCCTCCAATATACGATCGCTATGATGATAATTATTATAATGACGGCTCCGGCTGCTACTGAGCTTGATGCATATATCAGTGTTCTGTGCGCCTCACTGGCATTATTCAAATTGTTTTCTAAAAGAAAATATTAAAGAAGAAGATATTATGATACAGATGATAGTAAACGCAGCTGCATATTACTGTTGTCTGTGAAGTCATGTGACTCCCCAACGGGTCTCTTGCGATTCGGCACTGAGTCGGTTTAACTGACAATTGCGAGGACGTGCGACGTGGCTCCCAAACAAAATTGGCGTCCTTTTATTTCCAACAAATAGAGCTTTCTTTTGGTGGTATTTGATCACCTCTGCGGTTTTTATTTTTTGCTCTATAAACAAAAATAGAGCGTCAATTTTGAAAAAAAAATGCAATATTTTTTCCTTTTTGCTATAATAAATATCCCCCAAAAATATATAAAAAAACAAATGTTTTCCTCAGTTTAGGCCGATACGTAGTCTTCTACATATTTTTGGTAAAAAAAAAAATCGCAATAAGCGTTTGTTGACTGGTTTGTGCAAAAGTTAAATCGGGCCCTATGTGTGGAGAAAAAGAGGCACAGCACACCAACATCAAAACATCATCCCAACTGTGAAGTATGGTGGTGGGGGCATCATGGTTTGGGGCTGCTTTGCTGCGTCAGGGCTTGGACGGATTGCTATCATCGAAGGAAAAATGAATTCCCAAGTTTATCAAGACATTTTGCAGGAGAACTTAAAGCGGGAGTTCACCCATTTATAAAAATTTTCCCCTTTTCCCCTTAGATTCCTGCTCGTTCGGTCTAGGGGAATCGGCTATTTGTATTAAAATATGTGCAGTACTTACCCGTTTTCGAGATGCATCTTCTCCGTCGCTTCCAGGTATGGGTCTTCGGGAGCGGGCGTTCCTTCTTGATTGACAGTCTTCCGAGAGGCTTCCGACGGTCGCATCCATCGCGTCACTCGTAGCCGAAAGAAGCCGAACGTCGGTGCGGCTCTATACTGCGCCTGCGCACCAACGTTCGGCTTCTTTCGGAAAATCGTGACGCGATGGATGCGACCGTCGGAAGCCTCTCGGAAGACTGTCAATCAAGAAGGAACGCCCATTCCCGCAGCCCATACCCGGAAGCGACGGAGAGGATGCATCTCGTAAACGGGTAAGTAATGCACATATTTTAAAACAAATAGCCGATTCCCCTAGACAAAACGAGCAGGAATCTAAGGGGAAAAAGTTCTCTCTAAGGGTGAACCCCCGCTTTAAGGCCATCTGTCCACCAGCTGAAGCTCAACAGAAGATGGGTGTTGCAACAGGACAACGACCCAAAGCATAGAAGTAAATCAACAACAGAATGGCTTAAACAGAAGAAAATACGCCTTCTGGAGTGGCCCAGTCAGAGTCCTGACCTCAACCCCATTGAGATGCTGTGGCCTCAAGAAAGCGATTCACACCAAACATCCCAAGAATATTGCTGAACTGAAACAGTTCTGTAAAGAGGAATGGTGAAGAATTACTCCTGACCGTTGTGCCTGTCTGATCTGCAACTACAGGAAATGTTCGGTTAAAGTTATTGCTGCCAAAGGAGGTTCAACCAGTTATTAAATCCAAGGGTTCACATACTTTTTCCACCTGCAATGTGGATGTTTACATGGTGTGTTCAATAAAAACATGGTAAAATTTAATTCTTTGTGTGTTATTAGTGTAAGCAGACTGTGATTGTCTATTGTTGTGACTTAGGTGAAGATCAGATCACATTTTATGACCAATTTGTGCAGAAATCCCTATCATTCCAAAAGGGGTTCACATACTTTTTCTCGCAACTGTATTTCGCTAACACACTATTGGGTATCAGGTATTGCCTTCAGTGATATTGCATGCTTTGTGTATTCAAACCTAATATATCAGAGGGGCTGAAGTTCTTGAGGAGGTCGAGGCAAAGAACAAAGGACCCGTTCTAACCAGCTGCTCCTATGAGGAATAGTGTCCCATCATTGGTGTCATTTGGAGGAATAGTGTCCCATCATTGGTATCAGTGAAAGGATAAGTGACCTATCATTGGTATCAGTGGAAGGAATAGTGTCCCATCATTGGTGTCAGTGGGAGGAATAGTGTCCCATCATTGGTATCAGTGGGAGGAATAGTGTCCTATCATTGGTGTCAGTGGGATGAATAGTGTCCCATCATTGGTGTCAGTGGGAGGAATAGTGTCCCATCATTGGTGTCAGTGGGAGGAATAGTGTCCCATCATTGGTATCAGTGGGAGGAATTGTGTCCCATCATTGGTGTCAGTGGGAGGAATAGTGTCCCATCATTGGTGTCAGTGGGAGGAATAGTGTCCCATCATTGGTGTCAGTGGGAGGAATAGTGCCCCATCATTAGTATCAGTGGGAGGAATAGTGTCCCATCATTGGTATCAGTGGGAGGAATAGTGTCCTATCATTGGTGTCAGTGGGAGGAATCGTGTCCCATCTTTGGTGTCAGTGGGAGGAATAGTGTCCCATCATTGGTGACAGTGGGAGGAATAGTGTCCCATCATTGGTGTCAGTGGGAGGAATAGTGTCCCATCATTGGTGACAGTGGGAGGAATAGTGTCCCATCATTGGTATCAGTGGGAGGAATACTGTCTGTATCAGTGGGGGAAAAAGTGCCCCAAGGTACAGATAAAGGCAAGCAAAGGGCAGCATCTGGCACCCCGGGGTCCACAGTTTGGAGACCACTGCCATAGAGTGTTATCTGAATCTCTGTCTTTGGTGGGAGACACTAAGGGCCAGATTCACATAGAGATACGCCGTCGTATCTCTGAGTACGGCCGGTCGTATCTATGCGACTGATTCATAGAATCAGGTTACGCATAGATATGCCTAAGGCCCCGTACACACGAGGGGATCTCCGCTGGAAACGGTCCGCCGGACCGTTTCCAGCGGAGATTCCTCCTCCGGATTTGGATCCGATGGCTTGTACTCACCATCGGATCAAAATCCGCGCGGAATTCATCCGCGGTGACGTGTCCCTACCAGGCCGGGTTTCCTGTCCCTATACTACCAACTCGCAAAATGCATGCCAAACCTGGAGCCAGGGCCTTAAAAAGGCTCTGTCTGACCCAAGATGGCTGATAGAGTCACATGTGGTGGCAGCATCCAATGAGATAGCTTCCCCAGTGACCCAGGAAACCATAGAGGTTCCTCTTTGCTTCCTCTCCAACTGCAGCGCTGCTGAGGGAGAGCGCCACCTAGGGTGGAGAGAGCAGACTGCACCTGCCTACACTCTTAACTGGCTTGATGGGTTACGTTAAAAAACCCATACTTACTCATCCAGCGGCATTCTGTGGTTATCTGCCAATCTGCTGCTGCACACCCGTCCCTCACTACCATCTCCTACTGACGTCATTGGGAACTGTCTGTCTCCTCCTGGTTCTTTCAGTTGGCCCCCTGATGAGGAGTGGAGTGGCACATCATTAGGAGGCTGGCTGCAAGAACCAGCGAGAGAAAATCCATCACTTCCCTTAGTAAAAGCACCGCACATATTACACACAAACGCTGGTTAAGCACACATTTAACCCTTTGATTGTCCTAGATGATTAACCCCTTCCCAGCCAGTGTCATTAGTACAGTGACAGTGCATATTGTTAGCACTTATCACTGTATTAGTGTCACCGAGTCTCAAAGTGTCAGTTAGTGTCAGATTGTACGCTGCAATATCAGATTCCCACTATAAGTAGCTGATCGCCGCCATTACTAGTACAAAAAAATTGTAAAAATAAAAATTCCAGCATATAGCCCATAGTTTTTAGACGCTATAACATTTGCACAAACCAAACCAATCAATATACGCTTATTGTGATTATTTGATATTTTTAATGGGATATTTTTTTTAGCAGAAAGTAAAAAATATTGTTTTTTTTGTTTTGTTTTTTTAATCGTCTGTCTTTTTTTGTTTATGGTGCAAAAAACAAAACAAAAAAAAACCCAGTGGTGACCAGAAAAAAAAAAGAAAGCTCTATTTCCTGGGGAAAAAAGCACATAATTTGTATTTGGGTACAGCGTTGCATGACCGCGCAATTGTCAGTTAACCACTTAAGGACCGCCTAACGGCGATATACGTCGGCAGAATGGCACGGCTGGGCACAAGCACGTACCTGTACGTCCTCTTTAAGTGCCCAGCCGTGGGTCGCGCACGCCGCTTGGGCGACCCGGTCCAAAGCTCCGTGACCGCGGCCGCGGGACCCACAGACTCGATCGCCGCTGGAGTCCTGCGATCGGTCACAGGAGCTGAAGAACGGGGAGAGGTGAGTGTAAACACAGCTTCCCCGTTCTTCACTGTGGCGCTGTCATTGATCGTCTGTTCCCTGATATAGGGAAAGACGATCAATGACGTCACACGTCCAGCCCCTCCCCCCTACAGTTAGAAACACATATGAGGTCACACTTAACCCCTTCAGTGCCCCCTAGTGGTTAACTCCTAAACTGCAATTGTCATTTTCACAGTAATCAGTGCATTTGTATAGCACTTTTTGCTGTGAAAATGACAATGGTCCCAAAAATGTGTCAAAAGTGTCCGATGTGTCCACCATAATGTCGCAGTCATGAAAAAAAAAATCGCTGATCACCGCCATTAGTAGTAAAAAAAAATTATTAATAAAAATGCAATAAAACTATCTCCTATTTTGTAAACGCTATAAATTTTGCGCAAACCAATCGATAAATGCTTATTGCGATTTTTTTTTTACCAAAAATATGTAGAAGAATACGTATCGGCCTAAACTGAGGAAAAAAAAATGTTTTTTTTATATATTTTTGAGGGATATTTATTATAGCAAAAAGGAAAAAATATTGATTTTTTTTCAAAATTGTCGCTTTATTTTTGTTTATAGCGCAAAAAATAAAAACCGCAGAGGTGATCAAATACCACCAAAAGAAAGCTCTATTTGTGGGGAAAAAAGGACGCCAATTTTGTTTGGGAGCCACGTCGCACGACCGCGCAATTGTCAGTTAAAGCGACGCAGTGCCGAATCGCAAAAACTGGCCAGGTCCTTTAGCTGCATATTGATCCCGGTCTTAAGTGGTTAAAGTAACACAGTGCCGTATAATGCAAAAAATGGCCTGGGGGGGGGGGGCGTAAATCTTCCGGAGGTCAAGTGGCTAGTTTAAGAAGGCAAATACTGAATCTGCATTCATCATAGTACAATGGTTTTGGTGTAGTTTGGTTTTTAACCCTCTTCATTACCGTTGTGCCATATTTATTATTAAAACATCATTAGTCCAATGTTCTCAGCAAAGCCATACATACACTTACCTGATACATGAAGGGGGAAAATGTTCTTACAGTTTCCGATGCTTGTTGATAAATCACAGGAGTAATTCCCGGAGTCGCTGGGCTGAGTGTCCGTAATCCGGAGGTTGGACGGATCCTGGAAGGAGTATCTGGGCTCTGAGAAGTTGGACGTTGTCCGATTCGTTTTTAGTGTTGTAGCGAAACTCAGAATGTGAGAATTGTTGGTTTTTCTCCATGTAATCTGAGTTATGTCGTCTCTGGTCACTGGTTTGTTGCATCCCTCCAGGCAGGATAAGGTCACCGTGCCTCCCAAATAAATTTCCTTAACAATGATGACGGACTCCAGATCTGAAAAGGAAACAAACATTATCAGATGTTGATATTTTAGCACAATAAAGAGGCACTGCAGAGCTTGTGGCGGGTGCGCGCGCCCACAATGCCGCATCTTAAAGGGGGGACGTACAGGTACGGCCATCTGCCCAGCCGTGCCATTTTGTCGATGTATATCGTCGTGCGCTGGTCCTTAAGCGGTTAAATAGGAGAGCTTCCCCAGTGACCTAGGAAACCATAGAGCAGGGCAGGCATGTCCAAAGTCTGGCCCATGGGCCAATTGCGGCCCGCGCTCCAGTTTTGAACGGCCCGCCTGGTATTTTGGACATTTGTATCTTTTGTGGCCCCCAAACGAATCTCCAAGGGCCAGAAAATATATATATTCTGGGCCAGATTCTCAAAGAGATACGACGGTGTATCTCCTGATACGCCGTCGTATCTCTGAGTTCCGCCGGTCGTATCTATGCGCCTGATTCATAGAATCAGTTACGCATAGATATGCCTAAGATCCGACAGGTGTAACTGTGTTATACCGTCGGATCTTAACTGCAATTTAAAAATGGCCGCTGGGGGCGTTCTCGCTGATTAAGCAGAGAATATGTAAATCAGCGAGATACGCCAATTCACGAACGTACGCGGGCCCGACGCAGTCAATTTATGCCGTTTACGTAAGGGTTTTCCCGGCGCATAGTTACCCCTGCTTCTATGAGGCGCAGCCAAGCTTCTATGAGGCGCAGCCAATGTTAAGTATGGCCGTCGTTCCCGCGTCGAAATTTGAATTTTTTACGTCGTTTGCGTAAGTCGTTCGCGAATACGGATGGACGTAATTTACGTAAGCGTTGAAACCAATGACGTCGTTGTGATGTCATTTGGAGCAATACACGCTGGAAAAATTTCTGGACGGCGCATGCGCTATTCGATCGGCGCGGGGACGTGCCTGATTTGAATAGCACGCTTGCCCTAGCCGCGGAATTTGAATTCCGCCGGAGGAATTACGATCCGCCGCCGCACGTTTGGAGGTAAGTGTTTTGTGAATTACCCACTTGCCTCTAAAACTTGCGGATCTTAAATCAGATAGATTACGCGAATCTAAAGATCCGCTGATCTATCTGAATCTGGCCCTCTGTCTGCCTTTGAGGGGACAGGGAGGGGGCAGAACGAGTGTCGTACATACAGGAGTATTTCCTGTAATAGGAAGTCCCGTCTCCTGCTCTGCCATTGGACGACTGTTCTGTCCCATCATAGGAGGCAGGACTTTGTATTAAAGAGGCTGACGAGAAAACGGATTCTCCTGTATGTAATGTGTTGGAGCTCGTCCAGCAAATACTAAGCATTTTCATGAGTATCAGTACTCGTGAAAATGCTCTGATACCTGAAACTGATACTTTCAGGCTCCGTTCTTTTAGCTGTCAGCGGGATTCCCCCACTGACAGCTGAAATAAAATACATTTTAAAAAGCCGACAATTATTAGTTGTTAAGGAACGTGGCTGCCATTTCCTAAACAACTGATGACTCATTCAGCTATTAGTGGGGTTCCCCTGTTGACAGCTGAAGTTTAAAGGGATTGTAAAGGTACAATTTTTTTTTCCCCCTAAATAGCTTCCTTTACCTTAGTGCAGTCCTTCTTCACTTACCTCATCCTTCCATTTTGCTTTTATATGTCCTTATTTCTTCTGAGAAATCCTCACTTCCTGTTCTTCTGTCTGTAACTCCACACAGTAATGCGAGGCTTTCTCCCTGGTGTGGAGTGTCGTGCTCGCCCCCCTCCCTTGGACTACAGGAGAGTCAGGACGCTCTCTACGTTGCAGATAGAAAAAGTAGTTGTGTGTTAGTGGGCGTCCTGACTCTCCTGTAGTCCAAGGGAGAGGGCGAGCATGACACTCCACACCAGGGAGAAAGCCTCGCATTACTGTGTGGAGTTACAGACAGAAGAACAGGAAGTGAGGATTTCTCAGAAGAAATAAGGACATTTAAAAGCAAAATGGAAGGATGAGGTAAGTGAAGGAGGAATGCACTAAGGTAAAGGAAGCTATTTAGGAAAAAAAATTGTACCTTTACAACCCCTTTAAACTAAGTCCTGGCAATTGGATCTGTCAAAGAAAACAACAAAAAAAAAACAGACAATGTTTATCAACAGCATTGCTCAGCCTGAAACAAAAAGATAAAAAGAAACATTGTTTCTTTTATCTTTTTAAATCTACAGATTAAAGGGATGTACTTCAATCTGCAGAAATGTGTTTTTTATTATTAAATGTTCCTCTGCTTAATCCTTTATTAACCCTTAATTTACTCTAATCAGCCTTAAAGCGGGAGTTCACCCGAAAAACAATCAAAGCCGTACTTACCGTTTTAGATCTTCTCCGCCGCTTCCGGGTATGGGCTGCGGGAGTGGGTGTTCCTATTTGATTGACAGGCTTCCGACGGTCGCATACAGCGCGTCATGAGTAGCTGAAAGAAGCCGAACGTTGGTGCGGCTCTATACGGCGCCTGCGCACCGACGTTCGGCTACTTTCGGAAAATCGTGACGCGATGTATGCGACCGTCGGAAGCCTGTCGGAAGCCTGTCAATCAAATAGGAACGCCCAGTCCCGAAGACCATACCCGGAAGCGGCGGAGAAGATCTATCTCTAAAACGGTAAGTACTGCTTAGATTTAAAAAAAAAAACACCCGATTCCCCTTCAAAAAATGAGCCTCAATCTAATGTTAAAAATTAAGGGCCAGATTCACAGTTATCTGCGGCGGCGTAACGTATCGTCTTTACGTTACACCGCCGCAAGTTTTCAGCGCAAGTGCCTGATTCACCAAGCACTTGCGTGTAAACTTACAGCGGTGTAACGTAAAGCCATCCGGCGCAAGCCCGCCTAATTCAAATGGGGCGTGTACCATTTAAATTAGGCGTGTTCCCGCGCCAAACGTTCTGCACATGCTCCGTGTGAAAATTTCCCGACATGCTTTGCGCGAAATTACGACGCCCCGACGTGTTTTTTGAAAGGCGACGTGCGTAATGTAATTTCGTATTCCCGGACGTCTTACGCAAAAAAAAAAAAAAATTGAAATTCGACGCGGGAACGACGGCCATACTTTAACATGGCTGTTCTAAATCGAAGCCATGAAAAAGCAGGCCTAAGTTTGCGACGGGAAAAACCTACTAGCGACGACGTAACGAACGCGTGTACCTTCGTGGATCGCCGTAAAAGCTAATTTGCATACCCGACGCTGGAAAACGACGCGAACTCCACCCAGCGCCTGCCGGAAAATTACACCTATGATCCGAAGGTGTACGAAGCCGTACGCCTGTCGGATCTTAGCCAAAAGCCGTCGTATCTTTGTTTGTGAATTACAAATAAAGATATGATGCGGCAAATTTGAAAATACGCCGGAGTATCAGCAGATACTCTGGCGTACTTTTTCTGTGAATCTGGCCCTACGTTTTTGGGTGAACCTCCACTTTAATTACCTCCTTATTCTCCATTTTATTATAATTTTTTTTTTTTTCCTGTTGCTGACTTTTTTATTTTGTTCACATTTATTTTATAAACTATTAACTTTTTTTCTTTGTTTGCTATAATTTTCCACACCTTTAACACATATTCACACATTTCACATTGAAAAAAGCACACAATTATTTGTAAAAAAAAAAGAAAAAAGGAAAAAAAAGCACACAATTAAAAAAATATTTTTTTTTATTTAATTTGTAAATAACTTTTCAATGCTTTGTACCATTGCTGACAGCTGAAGTGTACACAAAACAGTTGCGGTAGGTATCGGTAATTGGTATCGGCGAGTACTAAAAAAAAGTAACGGTACTCATAAATGTTAAAAAAAAAAAAAAAATGGTATTGTGCATCCCTAAGGCCTCGTACACACGATCGGTTAAACAGAGGACAACGATCTGATGGACCGTTTTCTTCGGTCAAAACCGATCGTGTGTGGGCCCCATAGGTTATTTATCCATCGGTTAAAAAAAAGCCAACTTGCTTTAAATTTAACCGATGGATTCCTAACTGATGGGAAAAAAAACGATCGTTAGTAGGCACGACCATCGGTTAAAAATCCACGCATGCTCAGAATCAAGTCGACGCATGCTTGGAAGCATTGAACTTAGTTTTTTTTCAGCACGTCGTTGTGTTTTACGTCACCGCGTTCTGACACGATCGTTTTTTTAACCGAAGGTGTGTAGGCGCGACGGACCATCAGTCAGCTTCTCATCGGATAACCTATGACAACGGTCCATCGGTCCGTTCTCATCGGATGGACTGATCGTGTGTACAGGGCTTTATAGTAACCTATATTGTCTATAGGCCACATTTCAAAAACCTTGTAGGTCATCAATTTAGAAATGAAATCCACTCTTGTAGTGGGAACCTACCACAAGAGTGGATTTGAGCTTTAACCACTTGCCGCCCACCCACCATCATATGACGGCCTCCTAGAACGACCACTTAAAACTATTGGACGAAAATAAGGGTTATTGGAGTTTTTGCCGATAGAAAAAAAAAAAGTGCTGATAATTGCATACTGCATCGCATCCCATTGACTTCAAAGCAAAATTGTGTCCCATTGACTGCAATGCGAAATCGCGTTCCATTGACTTCAATGCAAAATCGCGTCCCTTTTGACTTCAATGCAAAAATGACATCCCATTGACTTAAATGCACCACCGCTGAGTAGCCGTTCGTTCTTGTCAGGAGGAGGATCACAGTCAGCAGCAGGAGTCAGAATCCAAGTAGTAAGTACAGTTACCACTAACCATTTTGATTGTTTTGTGGTTTAGAGAGAAACTGTGATTGGTAGCGGTTGTTAAACCGATCAGTCATTTCAGGAATTAAAAGTGTTAAACATTTCTAAGAAAGAAAGTATAGGGTCAGCATTACAGTAAA
Organism: Rana temporaria; assembly: GCF_905171775.1. NCBI lineage: Eukaryota > Metazoa > Chordata > Amphibia > Anura > Ranidae > Rana > Rana temporaria. The sequence goes on along the minus strand of NC_053490.1, from coordinate 532,201,479 downwards.
ATGGGGAGATCTATAATCGTGCCGGTGTCTTCCAGGGACCTAAAAAATACTTCTCTTCATCCTCTGTGTATCCCATACACAACCTTACAACTTGTATATGACCCACCTCCCACCCGTCCCTCTGCCCACGTTCTGTGACACTGCCCCCCACCTGTCCCTCTGTCTATCTCCTGTGACGGTCTTCCCCACTAGTCCCTCTGCCCACCTCCTGTGATGCTGCCCTTAACTGTCCCTCTACCCACCTCCTGTGATGCTGCCCTTAACTGTTCCTCTGCCCACCTAATGTGACACTGCTCCCCACCCATCCCTCTGCCCACTTCCTGTGATGCTGCCCCCACCCGTCCCTCTTGCCACATCAAGTGATGCTGCTACCCACCTGTCCCTCTGCCCGCCTCCTGTGACACTGCTCCCCACCCGTCTCTCTTCCCACCTCCTGTGACGCTGCCCCCACCTGCCCCTCTACTAACCTCCTGTGACGCTGCCCTCACCTGCCCCTCTACCAACCTCCTGTGACTCTGCCCCCACCTGCCCCTCTACCAACCTCCTGTGACACTGCCCCCACCTGCCCCTCTACCAACCTCCTGTGACACTGCCCCCACCTGCCCCTCTACTAACCTCCTGTGATGCTGCCCCCACCTGTCCGTCTGCCCACCTCCTGTATCCCTGCTCCCACCTGTCCCTCTGCCAAACTTGTGTGTGGCTGCTCCCCACCCGTTCCTCTGCCCACCCCCTGTAATGCTGCTCCTCACCTGTCCCTCTACCCACCTCCTGTGACACTGCTCCCCGCCTGTCCCTCTGTCCACCTCCTGTGACGCTGCTCCCCACCCATCCTACTGCCCACTTCCTGTGATGCTGCCCCCACTCGTCCCTCTGTCCACCTCCTGTGACACTGACCCTGTCTGTCCCTCTGCCCACCTCCTGTGACACTGCCTCCCAATTGTCCCTCTGCCAACCTCCTGTGACAATGCCCCCCACCTGTGCCTCTGCCCACTTCCTGTGATGCTCCCCCACCTGTCCTTGTGCCCCCTCCCTGTGACACTGCTCCCACCTGTCCCTCTGCCCCATCCTGTGACGCTGCCATCCCACCTGTCCCTCTCCTGTGATGCTGCCCTCCTCCTGTGATGCTGCCCCTCTCCTGTGATGCGGCCCCTTCTGTCCCTCTGCCCCTCCTGTGACGCTGCCCCCCTCCTGTCCCTCTGTCTCCTACTGTGACTCTGCCCCCCTCCTGTCCCTCTGCCTCCTCCTGTGACTCTGCCCCCCTTCTGTCCCTCTGCCTCCTCCTGTGACTCTGCCCCCTCCTGTCCCTCTGCCTCCTCCTGTAAATCTGCCCCCCTCCTGTCCCTCTGCCCACCTCCTGTCCCTCTCCCCCCCCTCGTGTCCTGCTGCCCCCTCCTGTCCCTCTGCCCACCTCCTGTGATGCAGCCCCGCCCCCCACGTTTTGTGTTTTCACCCCAGCTGTGCAGAGTCTGCTCAGGGTGCTGGTGTTGTCCAGCGATGGGGGAAGATCCGTCTGCACGAGGAGTCCAGGAATCCTGTGACGGGGAGGATCGGTCGGTCTGCACACATTACAATCTGCACAGGGACACATGATTCGGACGGACGTGTTTTTTTTTTATTTTGTGGGGGGGCAGCATTTTATTCTTGGACTCAGGCAGCACAATGTCTTGGGCCAGCCTGAACACTACCCTACTACCATTCTACAACCCTCTTTGCTACATACATGATGCTTGATTTGGCCACGTTAAGGGGCTTTAAGCGGAACTTCAGTAATTTTTTCATCTTTTCTGTTTCTTGTCTGGACATTAGCCTAGGCTTATGACATCACCCACAGCTCTCCCTTACTCTCTTGAGAGTTTGCCAGGATGGGAGGGGGGTGCGTCATAAGAGGGCCAATGAGAGCTGCAGAGCTGGAGGTGTGCCTCTGTGTAAATCCAGGAAGTGAACAGGCAGCAGCTTCAGCTGCCCACAGTTAAAATGGTTGCAGCCAGGTACAATGTAGGGACAGTCATGGTTTCTAACAGCAGAGGTCAGGTCTAGGAGTAGAAGTACAATGTAGGAACAATCATAGTTTCTAAAAGCAGAGGTCAAGTCTATTAGCAGAGATAGTCATAACTTTCAATAGAAGAGGTCAAGTTTAGGAGTGGAGGTACAATGTAGGCACAGTCATGGCTTCTAATAGAAGAGGTCAGATCTAAGATTGGAGGTACAATGTAGGCACAGTCATGGCTCCTAATAGCATAGGTCAGAGGTCAGATCTAAGATTGGAGGTACAATGTAGGCACAGTCATGGTTCTAATAGCAGAGGTCAGGTCTAGGATAGGAAGTGTAGCACCCTCTAGTGTTCTAGAAGTGTAAATAGTTTTATTTGTGTAGTGTAGGTAAATTGTTTGGCTTGGCTGGCTGCCAAGCAAGTGTTGAGTCTGGGTCAGGGTGAGTGACTCAGGGAGGCTGGATGACTCAACAGGCAGCACCTCTGGTACCTCTCCCTACTTGCTGAAACCTTGGAGAAGCTTCCAGAAGAATGAGATGGAAGTTGGGAGGAGCTGCCTGAAGTATTATGGGGGAACCCAGCTAATCCCAGCAAATAGGCTGGCATTGGGTAGTCTTCTCTTAAATACTTAGGGGCAGATCCACAAAAGGATTACGCCGGCGTATCTATTGATACGCCGGCGTAATTTTAGAATTCCTGCGTCGTATCTTTGTTTTGTATCTACAAAACAAGATACGACGGCATCTCGGAGGGATCCGACAGGCGCATGCCTTAGTACGTCGTCGGATCTTAAGGTGCAATATTTCGGCGGCCGGTAGGTGGTGTTACCGTCGAATTCCGCATCGAGTATGCAAATTAGCTATGTACGGCGATCCACGAACGTACGTCCGGCCGGCGCATTTTTTACGTCGTTTGCGTTCTGCTTTTTCCGGCGTATAGTTAAAGCTGCTATTATGAGGCGTACTCAATGTTAAGTATGGCCGTCGTTCCTGCGTACAATTTTGAATTTTTTACGTCGTTTGCGTAAGTCGTGTGCGAATAGGAATTTGCGTAGAATGACGTCACCGTCGTAAGCATTGGCTGGTTACGGTTTAATTTTGAGCATGCGCACTGGGATACCCCCAGGGACGGCGCATGCGCAGTTTAAAAAAAACGTTGTTTACGTCGGGTCACAACGTATTTACATAAAACACGCCCCCATTACATCCATTTGAATTCTGCGAGAGATACACTATGCCGCCGTAACTTACGGCGCAAATTCTTTCAGGATTAAAAAAAAAAAGATAAGTTACGGCGGCGTAGCGTATCTTAGATACGCTGCACCCGGCGGAAAGGTATGTGGATCTGCCCCTTAGAGTCAGGCCAGCAGGGGCAGTGTGGAGTTCAAATGGAAGCTGTAGATGGAGTGCAGATGAGGCTGTTGGAGGCCCTTGAGGGTAGCCCCCTAGTCTGAGGGAAAGTGATCTCGGGCCTGTGGCTGGGGTGCTGGAGGGATCCTCTCAAAACAAACAGAGGAGTCCTGTCCAGAGGTACAGGAGCAAGAGTGAGGGCAGCAGGAGCCAACTAGCATGTCTGGGAGATATTCATGGGGGAGACAGCTGGGTGGCTGGTGAGTGAGACAGTCTGGGAGGATTGTGGTAAGCAGCCCAGGGGGCTAGTGAATGGGGCAGCTGTTCCTGAAGAGATGGTGCTGGGATCAGTAGCGGCAGGAATGTAGCTGGATGCTGGACTTTTCTCTACACACCAAAGGGGCCCACGGTCCCTGCCTGTAAAGGGCTTTGGCTTGATCTGGCCCTGTTCGTCAAACAGTGTTCCAGCTGGGTCTGTGTTGTTTCTGCAAGCAAGTGATGAGCTGGAGGAAGAGGAATGTATACAGATAATGTTCATCGTTAAAGTGTCCCTGAAGAAGTTTGTTCCAGTCAAGTGGGCATCCCATAATCATCCCATCCCCATTCAAGCTTATTAAACCCTAATTGAATACAAAAACAACTTTCTGTCTCAAGTGACCTATGGAAAGTTGGTGTGCCTGGCTGTGCAGGTTGGGGCATACCTATTCACTATCAGCTCCTATGGGAGATGCGTTACAGAGGTATGATGTAGGGAAATTTATGGTTCCTAATAGCCGAGGTCAGATCTAAGAACAGAAGTAGGATATAGGAACAGTCGTGGTTTCTAATAGCGGAACCTAAGTCTGTGAGCAGAGGTATGATGTAAGGACAACTAAGGGTTCCAATAGCAGAGGTCAAGTCAAGAAGCGGAGGTATGATATAAGGACAGCTAAGGGTTCCAATAGCAGAGGTCAAGTAGGAGCGAAGGTACGATGTAGGGACAGATATGGTTTCCAATAGCAGAGGTCAAGTCTAGGAGCGGAGGTGCGATGTAGGGACAGATATGGGTTCCAATAGCAGAGGTCAAGTCTAGGAGCGGAGGTGCGATGTAGGGACAGATATGGGTTCCAATAGCAGAGGTCAAGTCTAGGAGTGGAGGTACGATGTAGGGACAGATATGGGTTCCAATAGCACAGGTCAAGTCTAAGAGCGGAGGTACTGTACAATGTAGGGACAGATATGGATTCCAATAGCAAAGGTCAAGTCTAGGAGCTAAGGTACGATGTAGGGACAGATATGGGTTCCAATAGCAGAGGTCAAGTCTAAGAGTGGAGTACAATGTAGGGACAGAAGTGGTTTCCAATAGCCAGAGGTCAAGTCTAGGAGTGGAGGTACGATGTAGGCACAGCCAAGGTGTCTAACAGAGGTCAGTTCTAAGAGCAGAGGTAAAATGTAAGAATATTCATAGTTTCTAATAGCAGAATTCAAGTTTAGGAGCAGAGGTACAATATAGGGACAAATATGGTTTCTAACAGCAATGGCCACTTCTAGAAGTGGAGGTACGATGTAAGAACAGTCATGGTTACCAAAAGCAAAAGGTCAAGTCTAGGCATGTAGGTCAAGTCTAGGCATGTAGGTTGGTGTAGGGGAAGTCCTGATTTCTAAAAGCAAAGATTGGGTCTAAGTGGGGCTACGATGTAGGGACAATCACAGTTTCTAAAAGCAGAGGCCAGGTCTAGGGGCAGAGGTACAATATAGAGACATAAGGTTTCCAATTGCAGAGGTCATGTCTTGGATTTGAGGGACGACGTAAGAATCGTCGTGGATTTCAACAGCAGAGGCCAAGTCTGGGAGTGCAGGTACGGTGTAGGAACAGTAGTGGTTTCTAAAACCAGAGCTCAGGCTTAGGAATAGAAGGACTAAGTAGGGACAATCATGATGTCTAATAACAGAGGTCAGGTCTTGGAGCAGAGATGATATGCAGAGACAGTCATGACTTTCAATAGCAGAGGTCAGGTCTAGGAGTAGAGATACACTGTAAGGACATTTATGGCTTCTAACAGTAGAGGTCTAGGAGTGGAGATACAATGTAAGGGCAAACATGGATTCTAATAGTAGAGGTCAGGTCTAGCAGGAGTGGAGATAAAATGAAAGGATAATCATGGCTTCTAATAGTAGAGGTCAGGTCTAGGAGTGGAGTTACAATGTAATGACGTTTAAGGCTTCGAATAGTAGAGGTCAGGTCTAGGAGTGGAGATATGATGTAAGGACAATCATGGCTTCTATAAGTAGAGGTCAGGTCTAGGAGTGGAGATATGATGTAAGGACAATCATGGCTTCTATAAGTAGAGGTCAGGTCTAGGAGTAGAAATACAATGTAAGGACAATCATGGCTTCTAATAGTAGAGGTCAGGTCTAGGAGTGGAGATACAATGTAAGGCCAATCATGGCTTCTATAAGTAGAGGTCAGGTCTAGGAGTGGAGATATGATGTAAGGACAATCATGGCTTCTATAAGTAGAGGTCAGGTCTAGGAGTGGAAACAAAATGTAAGGACAACCATGGCTTCTAATAGTAGAGGTCAGGTCTAGGAGTGGAGTTACAATGTAAGGGCAATCATGGCTTCTATGTAAACATTCCTTGTAATAGAAATAAGCATGACAGGTCCTCTTTATTACGAGATCTGGGATCAAAAAGACCTCAGATCTCACCATTACAATGTCATTTACTAGAAAAGAAATATACTGTCCCTTTAAGGCCGTTAGGCGGGAGTGACGTCAGACGTCACTCCGGTCCTCCAAGGGCATAGAGTCGAGGGGGGCCATCTTGCCCTCACTTGACTTCCTGTGCCCATCGCTCCAGGGGATCAGATCGTTTCCCCCTTTTTCTGACGGCTGTGGTAAGCGGCGGGAGGGGGGGCCTCTTCCGCTGCTTATAAAGTGATCCCGTGGCGAATCCCAAAGTGTAACTCTTGGAAAATAAATAATGACATTCTATATATAATGCAGTCTGTCATTCACATTCACACATCAGTTTAAGCTTTTCTGAGCCCCCTTAGTTTACGAGTAACGCGGTTAACAAGCGTTTTGAAAGACGAACTATTTAAAAAAAAAAAAATCCTGACTCGGTTTTGCGAGTGTTGTCTCGCAAAACAAGCAGAATTCAAGCTAGTGGGGTGTGCAGTACCGCATTTGGCCAGAGGTGCGGGGGGCACCGGTGACACTCGGAACGGTTTGGAGCCATGCAGGAAATATTCATAAAAAAAGGAAACACTCCAAACCCGGGTGTTTCCGAGATCAGCAGAGCATTTCCAAGGCTCTCCGACGCCACATGCAATATTGCATGCCATAGAAGTCAATGCAGGACGAATTATCTTCCTTTCCATAGACTTCTATGGGGAAACTCGCTGTGATATGCGAGTGCTTTGGATTACAAGCATTCTCCTGGAACAGATTATGCTCGTAATCCAAGGTCCCACTGTACAAAGTTGTGTGTGTGTAATTACACTGTAAAATAAAGGGGATTTTCTCACACAATATGTCGTCACAATCATGCGGCAGAAATTACAACATCCATACAATGTAACTGTTTGTGGAGGAAAACAAGAGTTCTTCAGAAAGGCAGAGGAAACTGACTCACGTATCGTACAAGTTCACGTCTTGTGTCTGGTGAACCGCCATCGTCCTACGACTTGTCTACTTACCATTTACTTCTATGGAACAAGATCTCCACCACTAAAGCAAAGCGCCAAAGTTAAATGTCACCAAACGTCATGATGGGTTCTGTTCTCCATCAGGGTGTTGCTGGAGGACATTAGGCCGGGTGACCAAGTGACACCCTGATGACGATCATTGCCTGGATGACTTTTTTTTTCATTCTTAAGGACCGAGCCTCTTTCTGAGATTTGGTGTTTACAAGTTAAAAAAAATTGCGGCGATATCTCACATGTGTGGTTTGAACACCGTTTTCATATGTGGGCGCTGCTGACGTATGCGTTTGCTTCTGCACGCGAGCTCGGCGGGACGGGCGCGTTTATAAAAAAAAATCCTATTATTTTACCTTTTTTTTTTAATTTTTTTTTTACACTGTTCTTTAAAAAAAAAAAAATGTGTCACTTTTATTACTATTACAAGGAATGTAAACATCCCTTGTAATAGAAAAAAAAGCATGACAGGTCCTCTTAAAGTGGAGGTTCCGCCTTTTTTTAAAAGCCAGCAGCTATAAATACTGCAGCTGCTGACTTGAAAATGAACACTTAGGGCCAGATTCCTGTAGGAGCGCGTATCTTTGTGGCGGTGTAACGTATCCGATTTACGTTACGCCTCCGCAACTTAGACGGGCGAGTGCTGCATTCTCAAAGCACTTGCAGCGTAAGTTGCGGCGGCGTAGCGTAAATCGGCCGGCGTAAGCCCGCCTAATTCAAATGTGGGACAGGGGGGCGTGTTTTATGTTAATGTTCTGTGACCCGACGTGATTGACGTTTTTCACGAACGGTGCATGCGCCGTCCGTGGAAATCTCCCAGTGTGCATTGCTCCTAATACACCGCAAGGACGTATTGGTTTTGACGTGAACGTCCAGCCCCATTCACGGACGAGTTACGCAAACAACGTAAAAAATGCAAAAATCGACGCGGGAACGACAGCCATACTTAACATTGGTACGCCGCACTTACGCCGCCATATAGCAGGGGTAACTTGCTAAGCCTAACGTAAACGGCGTATCTGTACTGCGTCGACCGGGCGTACATTTGTGAATTCAGGAATCTAGCTGATTTACATATTTCTAGGCGTAAATCAGCGTACACGCCCCTAGCGGCCAGCGTAAATATGCAGTTTCGATCCGACGGCGTAAGAGACTTACGCCAGTCGGATCTAATGGAAATCTATGCGTAACTGATTCTAAGAATCAGGTGCATAGATACGACCGGCCGGACTCAGAGATACTGGGGCGCGCGCGATGTTGTCGTCAGCCGAGGACGAGCAATCACTCATCCCTCGGCGGCACCCGCCGCCATTCTCGGTTAGGGAAGTTAAAAGTTGCGGCTTCATTTCCCGGTTCCCTACTGCACATGCACGAGTAGCGTGCTGCGCCGTCACTGGTCCCCGTTCTCTCCTGGGAACAGTGTTATTCCCAGGAAACAGCGGGGGGGGGGGGGGGTTCGGGTAGGGGCGTGTTTTCCGCACGAGTTGTTCCCGGAAGTGGGTGCAAATACCTTTCTTAGACAGGTATCTGCACCCCCTTGAAAGGTGCCAAATGTTACACCGGAAGGGGGGGAGGGTTCTGAAAAGCGTAAGCTCCATTTTTGGGTGGAGCTCCACTTTAAATATGAGATCCCCTCCCATAGACTCCCATGTTAAACCGTAATATCCCCAGTGACTGGGGACCCTGTACCAGCCGGCCATAGATCCCAAATTTTGCACCTAAATCCATAAAACACTGTCCCTACAGCCCCCTGGTGTCGGTGTATTTTTAGGACCCTTGGGCACGGAGGTCGGTGTGAATGTTTTTACCAAGGTGTCAGAAACCGAATATCGGTCGTAAAATTAAGTGGGGGGGGGTCTCATTTTGTTGGAAACCATTGGGGCAAATTAAAGAGACCCCCCCCCCGAGCTGTGTACCGGGTCTGAGCTATACCGTTTCAAAGTGTGATTTTCCCCGGTTACCGGAATATTCCGGTTTGGGTACTGGGCCCAAACTCAGTGTGGGGGTACCCCTAGATGCCCCCTACAGCACCATGTAGGTTGGTGTCTCTGTGACACATAGCCCGGGAGCACCGGTACTGTGAAAGGGGGCACTCCGGTGTAACCGGTACAAACCGGGGGGGAAGGTTCCCGAACCCCCAAATTGTATCAGGGGTACTTGGGCTATTCGGGAGGATTGGGTAAAAATGTGGAGTTGGTAGCACATTCCCTTTGGAAGTTATTAACCGTAAACGGTCTATCCGGGCCTCCATGTCTGCACCACCAGTGATAAAGATAAACACCCCCATTTTGAATGCATGTAACTCCCGAACCCTAAGTTGTATCAATTTACTTTCTTTCCCCTTGTAGAGCAGGGTCTCAGCTACAAGCATGGCAAGTTTGGGGCCCAGGGGACCTCGGCCCTCAGCCTCCGCGCTATGGCCCTGCAAACACGTGGCCCCTAACTCGGCTCCTGAATGTTCCTTAGCCCTTACTACCACGCCAAGCTTGGAGTTCCTGCGACGTAGGGTTGGGCCGGGCCGCCCACTGAAAGAACCAAGTCGATTTCTACTGGGGGGGAGTGGCCTAAACCGGATGTGCCCTGCTTTGGAGGCTTGGCCTAGACCGGAAATGACTGGATTCAGGCACCGGAACCGTTTTTTTCTTAACGGTTTTGCTTGAAATCTTGACGGTTTATGCAAGCGAGTACGGGCACTTCCTGTGGGTCCCTGGGCCCCAAATTCTGGCTGCTTGTAGTACTCCCCAACCCTTGACGCTCATGTTTTTCAGGTTTTCGACCGAAACTGGAGCTCAAATTCGGTCACTTTGATCGAATCCTGCACGCCAAGCTGGCCAAATTTATTTTGTTGCTGCTCGCCAGCCGCTCCCTGGCGCCATTAACCAACTTTTTATCTCTTTCTCCTTACTTTGACCCCTCCGAACAAGTCCCTCCCAGCTTAATAGTTGCCGGCCAGCTTGGGTAGGGCCACCGTGTACCCCCCACCAAGCTTAATAGTCGTTTGCCAGCTTGGGTGGCGGACCGAGGGGGGTGAAGGGCCCAACGGTACCGGGCTTAAGGCTTTAACTAAATGTTGTAGTGCTAGGTCCCATGGGCCCCGAGATACAGGGCCCCAAAGTCACCCAACTGAAGCTAAAACACTCTGGCTAAATTGCGGGCTCGGTATCTGGCTGGCCATAGCTCCCCCGGACCCCAAACTTTGACCATATGTACCCTAGAGTCTCCTAGTAGAGATGGCCTGCCGGTTTGCCCGGCGGTCGTTTTGCGGAGAACTTTGGTCGTTCGCGGTCCACCAAACCGCCGGACATCTGGCGATGTTCGCGGCGGTCCGCAATGTTACATGGGTAAGAACTTTGACCTATGACACATCCATCAGGTGGTGCAGGACAGTCAATTGAGACATTTCAGCACATGGACATACCCCCAACCTTAGAAATAGACCTGATCTGGCGGCCATCTTGCATTCTGCTGTTTGTCAGTGTAGGGAGAGGTTGGTGTTTGGAGCAGGGACAAGCTGCATTCATTCAAATAGCTATCTAAAAGGTCCACAAAAGTCATTTTAAGGACTGGTATAGGTGTGCTACTTGCTGTGCAGTATATAGGTATCTAATATATATTTGTTGTCAGTGTAGGGAGAGGTTGGCGTTTCCAGCAGGGACAGAGTTTATCGACACAAATCGCTACATAACAGGTCCACAAAAGTCCTTTCAAGCACTGGTATAGGTGTGCTACTTGCTGTGCACGGCAGTATATAGGTGTAATATACGCTATATATATATATATAATTTGCGAAAGTTTGCGGTTAGCGTTCGCGAACCGGCCAGTCGGATGTTCGTCCATCACTATCTCCTAGCGTTAATGGGGCCCGAGATATCCAGTCCAAAGCTGGCCAACCCACCCCATTGACGCTAGTGTTGAATCCAAATTTCTGCCGGTACATATTTTGGTTTTACCGGTCTCTTTGTGAAGCCGTTACCGGCCAGTAGAAGAATACATATCGGCCTAAACCGATGAAGAAATTTGTTTTTTTGTTTCTTTTGATGATCACCTCTGCGTTTTTTTTTTTGTTGCGCTATAAACAAAAATAGAGCGACAATTTTGAAAAAAAATTCTATATTTTTTCCTTTTTGCTATAATATATATCCCCCAAAAATATATAAAAAAACATTTTTTTTTCTCAGTTTAGGCCGATACGTATTCTTCTACCTATTTTTGGTAAAAGAAATCACAATAAGCGTTTATCGATTGGTTTGCGCAAAATTTAGGGGCCCAGATTCTCAAAGGGCTTACGACGGCGCAACGCCATGTACGTCGTCGTAAGTCCTAATCTGGGCCGTCGTATCTATGCGACTGATTCATAGAATCAGTTACGCATAGATATGCATTAGATCCGACAGGCGTAAGGCTCTTACGCTGTCGGATCTTAAATGCAATATTTTTTTTTGCCGCTAGGTGTCGCCTCTGTCGTTTTCCCCGTCGAGTATGCAAATTAGCAAAATAAGTGAATTCCCGAACGTACGCGCGGTCGACGCAGTGAAGTTACGACGTTTACGTTACATTTGCGCCGCGTAAAGTTGCCCCTGCTATATGAGGGGCAACCAATGTTAAGTATGGCCGTCGTTCCCGTGTCGAAATTTTAAAATTTACGTTGTTTGCGCAAGTCGTCCGTGAATGGGGCTGGACACCATTTACGTTCACGTCGAAACCAATGACGTCCTTGCGACGTCATTTGGAGCAATGCACCCTGGGATTTTTGTTCGGACGGCGCGGGAACGCGCCTAATTTAAATGCTCCACGCCCCCTACCCGGCTAATTTGAATTAGGCGGGCTTGCGCCGGGTGATTAACGATACGCCGCAACTTTACAGGCAAGTTCTTTGTGAATAAAGCACTTGCCTGTAAAACTTGCGGCGGCGTAACGTAAAGCAGATACGTTACGCCCGCACAGTTTTACGCCCATATACGAGAATCTGGGCCAGGGTGTTTACAAAATAGGGGATAGTTTTATTGCATTTTTATTAATAGTTATTTTTTTACTACTAATGGCGGCGATCAGTGATTTTTTTCGCGACTGCGACATTATGGCGGACACTTCGAACAGTTTTGAGAAATTTTTGGGACAATTGTCATTTTCACAGCAAAAAATTCTATAAAAATGCACTGATTACTGTGAAAATGACAATTGCAGTTTGGGAGTTAACCACTAGGGGGCGCTAAAGGGGTTAAGTGTGACCTCATATGTGTTTTTTAACTGTAGGGGGGCGGAGCTGGACGCGTGACGTCATTGATCGCGCTTCCCTATATCAGGGAACACACGATCGATGACAGCGCCACAGTGAAGAACGGGGAAGCTGTGTTTACACACACATTTTTGGGACCCACGGCTGGGCACTTAAAGAGGACGTGCAGGTACGTGCGTGTGCCCAGCCGCGCCATTCTGCAGGAGGCGGTCCTTAAGTGGTTAAGGGGGGTAAATCCTTTCCGGGGCTGAAGTGGTTAAATACCACCAAAAGAAAGCTCTAGAAAATGATAAAAATGTCACTTGTGTACAGTGTTGCATGAGCGCGCAATTGCAAATTAAAGTAGCGCAGTGCTGAAAAGCAAAAAAATTCCCTGGGGTACAACCTTCCGGAGGTCAAGTGGTTAAAATGAAAGCAAAGGGGTAAATGTGGGTTTTTATTTTTGTTTTGTGTACACTATGATGTCATAATCATATGGCAGAAGTTCATACAACATCCTTATAATGCAATGCTTGTAGATAATTCCGAGTTCCTGAGAAAAGCAGAGGAACTGACTAATGGCGTTCAGGAAACCCCCCCCCCCCCCCATCATTCTACAATCTTACTAAATACTCGGGGGTCAAGTTCAGAAACCTAAAGAGTAACTCCACTTTCATGGGGGGGGGGGGGGGGAAATTGTAAATAAAAATAATAATAATCTAGCATAAACAATTGCAACACAAGTCATATTGTAATTGAATGTTATTAAAAGAAATGACCTTTCCTTTTCCATCTGCAGCCACTGTCATTTTCTGTCAAATACAATATGGCCGCCTGGAGGTGGAATGTACAGTGGAACCTCAGATTACGAGTATAATCCGTTCCAGGAGAACGCTCGTAATCCAAAACACTCGCCTATCAAAGCAAGTTTCCCCATAGAAGTCAATGGAAACAAAGATAATTCGTTCCGCATTGACTTCTATGGCATGCAATACCGCATGTGGCCAGAGGTCGGTGGGGGCGACAGAGAGCCTCGGCTGATCTCGGGAAACCCTCGAAAAGGCTCAGAAACACTTGGGAACTGATAGGTAGATTCAGGTACATTGGAATAACTTTAGGGCGGCGTAGCCTAGCCTGTTTAGGCTACACCGCCGTAAATTAACTAGGCTAGTATTGATTTTCAATCTACTTACCTGCTAATCTACGGCGGCGTAGCCTCAAACGAGCGGGCGTAAGGGCGCCTAATTCAACTTGCTTGGAGGGGGGCGTGTTGTATGGAAATGAGGCTTGACCTCAAGTTTTTTTACATTTTTTGCTACTGCGCATGCGCCGGGCGCCTACATTTCCCAGTGCGCATTGCGGCTAAGTACGCCGTATGGGCCTATTGATTTTTAATGCATTTTTTTCTGTGAAAACGACAATGGTCCCAAAAATGTGTCAAAATTGTCCGATGTGTCCGCCATAATGTCGCAGTCACGAAAAAAATCGCTGATCGCCGCCATTAGTAGTAAAAAAAAAAAAATTAATAAAAATGCAATAAAACTATCCCCTATTTTGTAAACACTTTGGGCCAGATTCACAGAGCTGATCTACTGATACGCCGGCGTACTTTCAAATTTGCCGCGTCGTATCTTTAGTTTGAATCCTCAAACCAAGATACGACGGCTTTTGGCTTCGATCCGACAGGTGTACGAAGGCTTCGTACGCCTTCTGATCGTAGGTGTTATACTTCGGCGCCCGCTGGGTGGAGTTCGCGTCGTTTTCCGAGTCGGGTATGCAAATTAGCTTTTTCCGTCGATCCACGAAGGTACGCGCGGCCGTCGCATTCTCTTACATCGTCGCTAGTCGGCTTTTCCCGGCGTATAGTTAAAGCTGCTATTTCGTCGCGTATAGATAGACTTGCCATGTTAAAGTATGGCCGTTGTTCCTGCGTCGAATTTTGAATTTTTTTTTTGCGTAAGTCGTCCGTGAATAGGAAAGGACGTAACTCACGTCTAAGTTCAAAAAATGACGTCGGTGCGACGTCATTTTGCGCAAAGCACGGCGGGAAATTTCGAAATGGAGCATTCGCATTTCAATCGGCGCGGGGACGCGCTTCATTTAAATGAATCACGCCCCCTACCCGCCCAATTTGAAATACGCGCCGAGAAATACACTACGCCGCCGTAACTCACGGCGCAAAATCTTCCTGGATTCGACTTAGAGCCAGGTAAGATACGGCGGCGTAGCGTATCTCTGATACGCTGCGCCTGGGCAATTCTATGTGAATCTGGCCCTATAAATTTTGCGCAAACCAACCGATAAACGCTTATTGCGATTTTTTTTTTACCAAAAATATGTAGAAGAATACGTATCGGCCTAAACTGAGGAAAACATTTTTTTTATATATATTTTTTGGGGATATTTATTATAGCAAAAAGTAAAAAATATTGAATTTTTTTTAAATTGTCGCTTTATTTTTGTTTATAGGGCAAAAAATAAAAACCGCAGAGGTGATCAAATACCACCAAAAGAAAGCTCTATCTGTGGGAAAAAAAGGACACCAATTTTGTTTGGGAGCCACGTCGCATGACCGCGCAATTGTCAATTAAAGCGACGCAGTGCCGAATCGCAAAAACTGGCCAGGTCCTTTACCTGCCTAAAGGTCCGGGTCTTAAGTGGTTAAATAACAAGTCTGTGGGGGGCCCCCCCCCCCCCCCGGCACATCTGTACCTTGTATACAATGAAGAAAATGTCCTTTAAATTTTAGGTAAGGCTGCATTTACACCTCAGCGTTTTCACCTCGTAAAACGCCCCAACAAGCAAAACATCAGTGGCCCAGATTCAGAGAGCAATTGCGTCTGCGTAACCATAGTTACGCAGCGCAATTGCTTACTTGCGCCGGCGTTTCGAATGCTCCTGATTCAGGAACCTCGATACGCCGACTGCAGCCTAAGATATGACTGGCATAAGGCTCTTACGCCAGTCATATCGTAGGCTGCATTCTTACGCAGGCCGCTAGGTGGCGTTCCCGTTGTGGTCAGCGTATAGTATGCAAATTGCATACTAACGCCGATTCACAACCCTACGCGAGCCCTGCGTACGCAGTTTACGTCGTTTGCGTTCGTCGGGTTTCGCGTAAGGCTGCTCCTGCTATTAGCAGGGGCAGCCAATGCTACGTATACCCGTCGTTCCCGCGTCGCGAAGTTTAAATTTTACGTCGTTTGCGTAAGTGAATCGTGAATGGCGCTGGACGCCATTTCCGTTCACTTTGAAGCAAATGACGTCCTTGCGACGTCATTTGCCGCAATGCAAAAAGAAAACGATTACCCCCAGACGGGACTTTTAAGGCCAGACTCCAATAAGTATGTAAAATTTATTTTATTAGGTGTTATCACCAAAATTGGATAAACATTGATTTACAGAATAATTCTGGATGTTAAATTACAGAAATCTTCTGGAACAGTCAGCAAATATATAATAAGAATAAAAAACACACATATAAGAAATAGTGATAGAGTGACACCTGGGGCACACGTCCCATGTGTGGACCCAGGAAAAATAAGAAACAAAAAATAGTCATAAAATAAAACCTCGTGACAACACAATACAGATAGATTAAAAAACACTCTGTAGAGAGCAGTGGAGAGATGCCCGACGCGTTTCTGGTCTATTGGTAGAACAACAGACCTTCATCAGGGGCCACAGGAGTGTATGGTTACAAACTTTTTTTCTCTCTAAAGACAAAACACACATCATTATATTATGTCATATCATCAGGTGTATATAGATCCATTATTTTACAATTATTGTTAGAGATGCCTCTAATGTGATGTATATGATCAACATACTGTTTGTGGTGAGCACAGGTTTGGAAATTGACCCTCAAGGTTTCGGTCTAAGATATCTCCAGAACCGACTTATGGGGTCCCATGAGTAAGGAAAGAAAGGGGAGGGATGGCTCCGACTGACCCCAAACACACGGTGTCCTATTAGAGTTTATGGATACAAGAAACAGACAGAAGAGAGAAAGAAAAAGAAAAAGAATAAAAGGAAAAGAAAAAGAAAAAGAAAAAAGAAGAAAAAGGAAAAAGAAAAAAGAAGAAAAAGAAAGGGGAAAAGAAGAAAAAGAAAGAAGAAAGAAGGCAAGAGGGGGAAAAAAAGGAAAGAAAAAACGAGAAAGAAGAAGGAAAAAGAGAAAGAAAAAGAAAAGCATGATAACTGATTTAGTGCATAGGTGCCTGGTCATACTGCTCATATTCATAATAGAAAAATAATAATTACCCAAGTATGGGGTTTATTAAGGCAAAAAGTGCAGCAGGTCAGGGGGTTCACTGAGTCCAATGCGGACAATCCTCTTATCGTTGCTCGGGGGAATCCCGAACTGGGTATATGAAGAGGAACCTGGTGCCAAGTGCCTGGAGAGCAGACATGTATGGGTTGAAGATGAAGTATGCATAGTAGATGAAAAAAACATGCTAGAGTAAAATCAGGCTAATTGCAAAAAGTATCGTATAGGTGTGAGGTGAAAATGACACTCACCGTGCTTGAGGTATTGAAATGCCAGCGTTACTCCCTTCAGCTCACAGGGTGCTGAGGGAACTGGTGATAGAGTAGCTCTATTTATAGGGTGGACATGGACCTGGGAGGGTCGTGTAACTCGGCACCTCCCAGGGGCTTGGATCAGATAGGATGGCCATCAGCTGTGTGCATTCGTTATGCTAGGGGGGCGGGGCAAAGCTAGTGGGCGCGGCAATACGCCCCTAGATGGGGAGCAGTGCCTTCGTATCGGCATTCTCTTGTTGTTATGGTGATGACGCTGGCGTCACGGGCCACATGACCCTGCGCCTCGCGTCACACCATGAACAACGGGGAAACCCTCTGGCGAGCCCGGACGCGTCACCATGGTGATGACGCTGAAATCAAAGCCCCGTGACCCGGCGTAGCCGCGTCACATCGCAAGAAGCAGGGAAGCCCTCTGACGAGTGTGGCCACATCCCCCTGTTGGAGGCGTCACGCCCAGCGTGTCATAACGAATTAGGCACGGCGGGGAATATCGTGCAAGTGCCATTGCATAGGTCCTCGCATGGACAGAGTGTCCACCCTAATCGTGGTGCACAAAATGCCAAGTGGCAGAGAGAGCTCATGGCACCCCTTTTACAACGGGGGTGGGGAGTTAGATGTAGGCAGGTAGGGGTAAGATGAAAATTCGAATGTAATAGATGAAAAATGAAATAAAAATAATAAAATAAAAATAAAATTGAAATAGAAAAAAATAAAATATAAAAGAAGAAGAAGAAGAAAAAGAAAAAGGAAAGAAGAAGTATATAGAAGTGATAATAAAAATAAAAATAGATAGAAAATGTATGGAAAGAGAGAAAGATAAACAAGAAAGAAAAGAAAAAAGGGTGGTGGATAGACAGAAAAAGAAGCAGAGGAAATCGGGGTGCAGGGTAAACAGGAGGAGCCACAACACCCAAATCTTAGCCACAATTAAAAATTAGCAAAAAAAGGGTCTGTTGATCATAAAGTTTGTTTTAAAAAAGAAAATTATGCAAGTAAAAAAGATTGCATTTTTCGGGTTTATCGAGGTAGATCAATTAAGTAGTAGTTATAATAATGGATCAGTGCAGAAAGTATCCTGATGGATCAGTATATATGAAAATATCCTTATCCACATTTATATCTATATAGTCAAAGAGCACAACATTGATTAGATTCAACAAAAGTCAGACATTTAGTACATCATGATAAATGGTTCGTGCTAGAGTGAAATAAGATAGGGTAGTGGGAGCAGGGGAGGGAGACGGGGCAATTGACGTTTTTTTCCCCTCTCCTCCTACACCCGGTGAATTCGGGTGCAGGTAGAGATGTTAGTATATTGGTTAGCCCTCCCCCTCCCATACACCCGATTTGTATCCCTCAAGGAAAGGTCTGTAGCTGATGTTGTTGTTCAACCCCGGAGGAAAGGTGGCATTCAAGGCTACTATCCAGCGGGTTTCTCGCTGCAGTAATAGTTTGTCCCAATCCCCACCTCTTGGGTTCGGGTGAATTCTATCAAGTGCCAAAAAGGTGATTTTAGGGAAGACCCCCTGGTGCACATCTCTTGTATGTCTTCCGAGAGGGAGGTCAGGATTGGCAATTTTCATACTATGCACATGCCTGCTTATTCTTTTTTTCCATTCTAGTTTCGTTTTTCCCACATAGAAGCACCCGCATGAACAGGTCATAAGGTATACAATTCCAGCGGTACTACAATTTGCAAAATGTTTTGCTTTGTATGGTTGGCCGTTTGGGAGATGTATAGTCTTGCTGATATTTAAGTATTGGCATTGCGGGCATCCGCCGCAGGTGAAAGTACCCCAACGCTTGCAAGGATCTCCCCTAAAGGCCCCTGTATATTCACTGGTGACCAGTATGTCTTTTACAGACCTAGTTCTCCTATACGTGATGAGTGGACGATCAGAGACGAATTGGCCCATAATAGGGTCAATTTGAAGGACATGCCAATTTTTTTCAATTATTTTCTTAATTGATTTATGCTGTTTATTATATGTTGTAATTATCCTTATTGGTGTCCTTAAGTTCTTTTGATCATTTGATACCTCTTTTTTGCGAAAGAGAATGTTCGCTCTGGATTGGTTTTTGGCTCTTTTAAATGCCTTCTTGAGGCATGTTATAGAATAACCTCGTTGCAGAAGCCTCTCTTTTAGTTTTTTCGCCTCCCCTAGGAAAGCTGTTTCTTCCGAGCAATTTCTCCTTAAGCGGAGGTATTGTGAATATGGTATCGATCGAATTAATGGTATTGGGTGGAAGCTGTCTGCTTGTAGTATGGTGTTTCCCGCAGTTTCTTTACGGAAAAGATTGCTCGATAGGCGTCCATCCTCTGTTTTTGAGATGGTGACATCTAAAAAGGTGATTGTGGTTTCACTACACACTTTTGTGAATTTTAGATTAAAATCATTCGCGCCCATGTCTTTCATACAGAGCTCGAGATCATCCTGTGTTCCATCCCAGACCATAAAGATATCGTCGATATATCTATGCCAAATTAAAATATTTGCTACATGCGGTCTAGCTTCATCAGGGGTTAAGAAGAGGTTCTCCCACTCCCCCAGATACAGGTTGGCGTACGATGGGGCACAGCAAGTCCCCATCGCTACCCCCTGTATCTGGAGGAAGTGGGAGCCATCAAAGGTGAAGGCATTGTGATGAAGGATAAAGTCCAGAGCTTGAACAATGAACTTATGTAGTGGTTTGTCGTCACGATGGGATTGACTAATAAAGTGTTCTATCACCTGTAGCCCCTTCTGATGGGGTATAGAGCTATAAAGAGCTTCTACGTCTACGGTTACCAGGAGCACTTTGTCAGGGACCACCAGATTCTCAAGATTCTGTAACAGATGTGTGGTATCCCTGATGTAGGACCAGGCACCTATGCACTAAATCAGTTATCATGCTTTTCTTTTTCTTTCTCTTTTTCCTTCTTCTTTCTCGTTTTTTCTTTCCTTTTTTTCCCCCTCTTGCCTTCTTTCTTCTTTCTTTTTCTTCTTTTCCCCTTTCTTTTTCTTCTTTTTTCTTTTTCCTTTTTCTTCTTTTTTCTTTTTCTTTTTCTTTTCCTTTTATTCTTTTTCTTTTTCTTTCTCTCTTCTGTCTGTTTCTTGTATCCATAAACTCTAATAGGACACCGTGTGTTTGGGGTCAGTCGGAGCCATCCCTCCCCTTTCTTTCCTTACTCATGGGACCCCATAAGTCGGTTCTGGAGATATCTTAGACCGAAACCTTGAGGGTCAATTTCCAAACCTGTGCTCACCACAAACAGTATGTTGATCATATACATCACATTAGAGGCATCTCTAACAATAATTGTAAAATAATGGATCTATATACACCTGATGATATGACATAATATAATGATGTGTGTTTTGTCTTTAGAGAGAAAAAAAGTTTGTAACCATACACTCCTGTGGCCCCTGATGAAGGTCTGTTGTTCTACCAATAGACCAGAAACGCGTCGGGCATCTCTCCACTGCTCTCTACAGAGTGTTTTTTAATCTATCTGTATTGTGTTGTCACGAGGTTTTATTTTATGACTATTTTTTGTTTCTTATTTTTCCTGGGTCCACACATGGGACGTGTGCCCCAGGTGTCACTCTATCACTATTTCTTATATGTGTGTTTTTTATTCTTATTATATATTTGCTGACTGTTCCAGAAGATTTCTGTAATTTAACATCCAGAATTATTCTGTAAATCAATGTTTATCCAATTTTGGTGATAACACCTAATAAAATAAATTTTACATACTTATTGGAGTCTGGCCTTAAAAGTCCCATCTGGGGGTAATCGTTTTCTTTTTGTTCAAACTACCAGGGATGTGGCCACTCCCCAATCTCAGGATTATATGAACCCCTTTCCTTCTCTATATATTTGCCGCAATGCACGTCGGGAAAGTTTTCCGACGGAGCATGCGCACTACGTTCGGCGCGGGAACGCGCCTAATTTAAATGATCCACGCCCCCTACGGTATCATTTAAATTACGCGCCCTTACGCCGGGCATTTTTGAGGAGCGCCCACGCAAATTACGTGGCTACTGCTTCGTGAATGAAGCGTAGCGCAGATAATTTGCGGGGGCGCAGGGCAAAAACGGTACGCTGCGCCTCCGTAAGAAGTGCACAGCGGTACCTGAATCTAGCCCACTAATTTCAATGGCACCTGTTTACATCTGAGCGTTTTGTCACTTGAAGCAGGGAGTGGTTCTAACTGTGGGGGGGGGGGGACTGCCTGGGTGAGGAGAGCAATCGTTGTTCATAATTAATGTTTACATTGACAGATCTTCATTCTGTGTGGAGCAATTGGGGGGGGTGCCCTGCAGTCAATGAGACTGCCGTGCACGCGCTTCGGCGTTGTGGCGTGCACGCGGGCACCCTAGCGGTCAAAAGGCGAAACCGACGTACAGCCCATGCGAGCCAACCTCCCGGCGGCTGGTCGGGAAGGGGTTAAAGCCGCTATCAGATGACACAACTCTGTGTGTGTGTGGTTGGAAATGAAGTCTACTTCAGTCTGTTTAAAGTGTGCCAGTCTGAAAGTGTTGGGTTCTAGGCGTGAGAAGGAGGTCAGTGTGAGCTGTGATGGGTAGGATGTGGGCATGTGGGTTCCGTCTTATGTACAGTACAGCCGGCCGGGGTCCAAAAGTTTTGAGAATGACACAAATATTAATTTTCACAAAGTCTTCTGCTCCAGTTTTTATGGCGGTAATTTGCATACACTCCGGAATGTGTTATGAAGAGCGATCAGATGAATTGCAACTAATTGTGAAGTCTCTCTTTGCCATGAAAATGAACTTAATCCCCCCCCCCCCCCAAAAAAAACATTAATTTCAGCCCCGGCCACAAAAGGACCAGCTGACAGACACTCGCTGATCGCCTATCAGCATTATAGAGTGATTTCCAGCCTTGTCCTCATCGACACGATGAGGACAAGGCTGGAAATCACTCTATAATGCTGATTGAGTTAGACTGGAAGCTTTAACCACTTCCCGACCGCCTCATGTAGATATACGTCGGCAGAATGGCACGGACAGGCACATCAACGTACCTGTACGTGCCTGCCTAGACGTGGGTCGGGGGTCCGATCAGGACCCCCCCGCTACATGCGGCGGTCGGGTTCCCTCGGGGAGCGATCCGGGACGACGGCGCGGCTATTCGTTTATAGCCGCTCCGTCGCAATCGCTACCCGGAGCTGAAGAACGGGGAGAGCCGTATGTAAACACGGCTTCCCCGTGCTTCACTGTGGCGGCGTATCGATCGAGTGATCCCTTTTATAGGGAGACTCGATCGATGACGTCAGACCTACAGCCACACCCCCCTACATTTGTAAACACACACTAGGTGAACCCTAACTCCTACAGCGCCCCCTGTGGTTAACTCCCAAACTGCAACTGTCATTTTCACAATAAACAATGCAATTTAAATGCATTTTTTGCTGTGAAAATGACAATGGTCCCAAAAATGAGTCAAAATTGTCCGAAAGTGTCCGCCATAATGTCGCAGTCACGAAAAAAAAAAATCGGTGATCGCCGCCATTAGTAGTAAAAAAAAAAATTAATAAAAATGCAATAAAACTATCCCCTTTTTTGTAAACGCTATACGTTTTGCGCAAACCAAACGCTTATTGCAATGTTTTTTACCAAAAATAGGTAGAAGAATACGTATCGGCCTAAACTGAGGAAAAAAAATGTTTTATATATTTTTGGGGGATATTTATTATAGAAAAAAAAGTAAAAAATATAGAATTTTTTTCAAAATTGTCGCTCTATTTTTGTTTATAGCGCAAAAAATAAAAACCGCAGAGGTGATCAAATACCACCAAAAGAAAGCTCTATTTGTGGGGGGAAAAATATTTATTTTTATTTGGGTACCACGTCGCACGACCGCGCAATTGTCAGTTAAAGTACCGCATTGCAGCGCATATATATATATTTTTTTTTTTACTTTATGCTAATAAGCTATAAAACATAATAAATAAAAAATTTTTTAAAAAATTGAATTTCTTCATAAAGTTAGGCCAATATGTATTGTGCTACATGTTTTTCGTAAGAAAAAAAATAAAAAATAAATTCTCTTATTTGCCACAAATATAGCTTTCTTTTGGTGGTATTTGATCAGTTCTCTTTTTTATTCTTTGCGCTAGAAACAAAAAAAAATATAACAATATTTTTAAATTTCTGCTAAAAAGCTATAAAACATAATAAATAAATTTTTTTTTAAAAAAATCTAATTTCTTCATCGATTTAGGCCAATATGTGTTCTGCTCCATGTTTTTCTAAAAAAAAAATATGTCTCTTTTTTCCCACAAATAGAACGTTATTTTGGTGGTATTTGATCACCTCTGCGGTTTTTATTCTTTGCGCTATAAAAAAATCTATATATTTTTTTTTTTTTTTACTTCCTGCTAAAAATATATTAAACATCAAAAATAACCAAGTAAAAAAACATCATAAATAAATAAAAATATTTAGAAAAAATCGAATTTCTTCATCAATTTAGGCCAATATGTATTACTGTATGCTACATGTTTTTCATAAAAAATAAAATAAAAAAAATATATAAAAAATAAAAATAATGCTACATGTTTTTCTTAAAAAAAATAAAATAAAATAAAATATATAAAAAATTTTAAAAAAAATCGCAAAAAGCGTATATTGATTGGTTTACGCAAAAGTTGTAGTATCTACAAAAAGTGGGATGGATTTATGGATTTTTTTTACCAGTAATGTTTTAATAATTTTTTTATTGAGTTTATACAAATATAAAATCTTACATACTTTGCAAAAAAAAAAAAACAGTTTGCAAGTCATTCAAAAAGACACAAAACAATCTCAAAATACACATAATGACATAAGAAAAAATAATAATAAATAAATAATAATAAATAAATAATAAATAATTAAATAAATAAATAAATAATAATAAATAATTAAATAAATAAATAATAATAAATTAATAATAATAAATTAATAATAATAAATAAATAAATACATAATAAATAATTAAATAAATAAATAAATAAATAATAATAAATAAATAAATAAATAAATAAATAAATAATAATAAATAAATAAATAAATAAAAGGCCCTCTTGCACCTTTTGTATTGAACTGTACTGTAATTGTGTTGCCCCCACCTATACATTGTAAAGCGCTGCGTAAACTGTTGGTGCTATATAAATCGTGTATAATAATAATAAAAAATCCACATTAGTACACAAATGGATCTATCCTCTAACATACACTTAAATTCTCCTGGACCATCTAAAAAACAAAAGAAGAGAGAAAAGGAGAAGAATGGGGAACAGGCCCAATCCCCAACCCCCCCCCCCCCCAAAAAAGGGGGGAGGCATACATTTACAACCCCTGGATTTTTACTAGTAATGGCAGCGATCAGCGACATATAGCGTAAACCGCGATATTTTGCGACGGAAAAATCGGACACTAACGCCCCTTTGGACTAAGCACCCCATAGTGGTGTGGAACATATCAGCTTTCCATTGATCCCGTGCCTCTGATGTCTTTGTACCAGAAGAATTTGTAAACCGTCTTCAATAAAAGGTGTCAACAGAGTGCGGCCGTCCAGTCTTTTCTTCGATTTAAGGGCCCCTTTCACACTTGTACGACCTGAAAAGTTGCACGATTTTTCCCGCGACTTTGCCACGACTTAAAGCAATGCCTGTGCAATCTTGAGGTCTATGGATCAAAGTAGTGCGGGGACTACTGTGAAGTCGCAACAGCTATGAACGGTACCCATTGGAAACCATTGGGTCATAGGCGTGCGCACAGGGTGTGCCAGGTGTGCCTAGGCACACCCTAATCACCCAGTGTTTGTGCAGATTGCACCGAACTATACTGTGTCAAACGTGCACTAACGCACAGAAAAACACAGCATTAAATGGCACGTAACACACAGAAATATGCTGCATTAAACGTGCAGTAACGCACTGGAATATACTACGTTAAACATGCACTAACGCACAGAAACATACTGCGTTAAACGTGCAGTAACGCACAGAAATAGACCCCTGATATTTAACCAAAGCTCCCTAATGGGGTTTTCTAAAATAAAAAAATAAAAACTACTGACACTGCCCTACTGACAATGGGCCAGATTCAAGAAGCAATTGCGCCCGTGTAACCATAGGTTACACGGCGCAATTGCTTACTTGCTCCGGCGTAGCGAATGCTCCTGATTCAGGAACATCGCCACGCCGACTGCAGCCTAAAATCTGCGTGGCATAAGGCTCCTATGCCACGCAGATTTTAGGCTGCATTCTAGCAATGACCGCTAGGGGGCGCTCCCATTGTGATCTGTGTATAGTATGCAAATTGCATACTTACGCCGATTCACAACGTTGCGCGAGCCCAGCGTACGCAAATTACGTAGTTTGCGTACGTCGGGTTTCGCGTAACGTTACACATCCTAATAGCAGGCGCAGCCAATGCTATAGGATAGCCACGTTCCCGTGTCGCGACGTTCAAATTTTACGTCGTTTGCGTAAGTGGATCGCGAATGGCGCTGGACGCCATTCACGTTCACTTTGAAGCAAATGACGTCCTTCCCGCGTCATTTGCCGCAATGCACGTCGGGAAAGTTTCCCGACGGTGCATGCGCTTTACGATCGGCGCGGGAACGCGCCTAATTTAAAAGATTCCCGCTCCCGGCGGGATCATTTACATTGCGCGCGCTTACGCCGGGCAATTTTGCCGGCGCGCCCTCGCAATTTACGGAGCTACTGCTCCGTGAATCGAGGGCAGCGCAAAATATTTGCGTGGGCGCAGGGCAAAATCGTTGCCCTGTGCCTGCGCAAATAAAGCGCAATTCTACTTGAATCTGGGCCACTGTCCACGGCTCTGCTGACACCATCAGTATACGGTATATACACATGCAAATATGTTTGATCTTTGGGGTGCACACCAGTGGCGGCTGGTGCTCCATTTTTTTGGGGGGGCGCAAACAAAACCCCAGTCAATCCCCCCCCCCCCCGTCCGCGCCACTCGCAGACAATGGGACCTGCAGATAGACAGAGAGACAGATATTCCGATAGATAGATAGATAGATAGATAGATAGATAGATAGATAGATAGATAGATAGATAGATAGATAGATAGATAATTAGATAGATAGATAGATAGATAGATAGATAGATAGATAGATAGATAGATAGATAGATAGATAGATAGATAGATAGATAGATAGATAGATAGATAGATAGACAGATAGATAGATAGATAGATAAAGCTATAGATAGAGAGATAGAGCTGTAAATAGATAGAGAGATAGATAGATAGATAAACAGACAGATAGATAGACAGACAGATAGATATAGATAGATAATTAGATAGATAGATAATTAGACAGACAGGTATATATATATATATAGATAATTAGATAGATAAATAGATAATTAGGCAGATAGCTATAGATAGAGAGATAGATAGACAGACAGACAGACAAACAGACAGACAGACAGATAGAGCTATAGATAGAGAGATAGAGCTGTAAATAGATAGAGAGATAGATAGATAGATAGATAGATAGATAGATAGATAGATAGATAGATAGATAGATAGATAGATAGATAGATAGATAGATAGATAGATAATTAGATAGATAGATAAACAGACAGATAGATAGACAGACAGATATATATAGATAGATAGATAATTAGATAGAGAGATAGAGAGATAATTAGACAGACAGGTAGATATATATAGATAATTAGATAGATAAACAGATAATTAGGCAGATAGCTATAGATAGATAGATAGATAGATAGATAGATAGATAGATAGATAGATAGATAGATAGATAGATAGATAGATAGATAGAGCTATAGATAGAGAGATAGATAGATAGATAATTAGACAGACAGGTAGATATAGATAGATAATTAGATAGCTATAGATAGATAGATAGATGGATAGATAATTAGATAGCTATAGATAGATAGATAGATAGATGGATAGATAGATGGATAATCAGACAGAGGTAGCTAATAGATAGATAGATAGATAGATAGATAGATAGATAGATAGATAGATAGATAGATAGATAGATAGAAAGATATATAGATAGATAGATAGATAGATAGATAGATAGATAGATAGATAGATAGATAGATAGATAGATAGATAGATAGATAGATAGATAGATAGATAAAGCTATAGATAGAGAGATAGAGCTGTAAATAGATAGAGAGATAGATAG
Organism: Rana temporaria; assembly: GCF_905171775.1. NCBI lineage: Eukaryota > Metazoa > Chordata > Amphibia > Anura > Ranidae > Rana > Rana temporaria. The sequence continues at coordinate 532,174,502 of NC_053490.1, read as the reverse complement.
ATAATTAGATAGATAGATAAACAGACAGATAGATATAGATAGATAATTAGATAGAGAGATAGATAGACAGACAGGTAGATATATATAGATAATTAGATAGATAAACAGATAATTAGGCAGATAGCTATAGATAGATAGATAGATAGATAGATAGATAGATAGATAGATAGATAAATAGATAATTAGACAGAGGTAGCTGATAGATAGGTAGATAGATAGAGAGAGGGGGGGGACAGTCAGATAGATAGACAGACAGAGATAAGAGATGCACAGCTGCAGGACGCAGTACTCTATGGCGCCCTCACACACATACAGGAGATGTGAAGCACGGCACCCTCCCCCCTCCCTCCTGTCCACACTCAGTCCGATCACAGTACAGGCTGAGCATACAGCACAAGCTGCTGCCTGGACATGATGGGTGGACAGGGACACTGGACAGGACAGACAATGAGACAAATAAAGTGTTTTTAATAAAGTTACTTACCTTAGAGTCCTCCTGGAGCCAAAACCGAAGTAACACTGCCCTGGGGAAAGCACCGCCCATTTCCTTCTGCAGTGAGGAAGCAGCAGGACCCAATTAGAGAGGAGAGTGGAGACACTGGAGAGTGATTGGCTCGTGGCGCACAGCACATAGCCACAGAGCTTAAAAAAAAACTGCAAATGAAGCGTCTTGCCTGCTGCATTGGCATGACGCTTCAATCATGCTATAGCAGTGAACTTAGTCTGTGACCGGCGCCCACCCTGAACATGCACTGTCTTAAAGGACCTTTTTTTTCCTTAAAGGGCCCAAAAAAAAAAATATTATTTTTTCATTTTTTTTTTTTTTTTTACTGGCTTTGGGGGGAGGGGGGCGGCGCCCATGCGCCCCCTATGGACGGGCCGCCACTGGTGCACACCCTAATGCAATAGGCTGCGCACACCTATGCATTGGGTACAACTCGTCATGCGACTTTGCAGTCCCAAGTCGTAGGACAAGTGTGGGAAGGGCCTAAATGAACACTTTTTTGTGGGCCGGTGACACTGATACAGCATTGCATAATAAGAATAAAAATCTTACACAAAAAAAAGAGCGTGGCCCATCCAGATCTCGGCCCCCATTTGTCCCCCTAGGTTGGCCTTACCTGCCAGGAGAAGTAGATGCAGGACGATGCTGATCCTCAGTGGAGGCCGAGCGCCGAGCACCATCGCTACCTCATCGTTGTACGGCTCGGTTGGCATCTAAGAACTTCACGCGGCAGCTCTAATTCTAAAGCAATCTCAGGGAGGAAGTGGGCAGGTGTTTTTTTTTTTTTTTTTCTTCTGCTAAATTTTTTTCACCGCTGATGTTATCGTAGAATGACATCTAGGGCGACTCAACTCGGCTAGTTTGTGAAACATTCCCACAAGGGGAAGTGAAATCGCAAATATCTTCCATGGAACCGCATATAACCCAGCTACAGTAGATGGCTCGGATTAACTCTTTCACCACCCTGTTCACGCTCATATTTAGTACAGTGCAACCTTGGTTAAAGAGTAACGCGGTTAACGAGCGTTTTAAAAAAACGAACAACTTTTTTTTTTTTTTTTTAATCCTGACTCGGTTTGCGAGTGTTGTCTCGCAAAACCAGCAGAATTCAAGCAAATGGGGTGTGCAGTACCGCATTTGGCCAGAGTTGCAGGGGGGTGCCGGTGACACTCGGAACGGTTCGGAGCCGTTCGGAAATATTCCGTTCCTGAGTGTTGCCGAGCCTTTCCGAGTTCAGCCGAGCTGTCCCCGAGTATTCCCAAGGCTCTCCGGCAGCCCCCCCCACCTCCTCTGGCCACATGCGGTATTGCATGCAATTGAAGTCAATGCGGAACAATTTATCTTTGTTTCCATTGACTTCTATGGGGAAACTCGCTTTGATATGCGAGTGCTTTGGATTACAAGCATTCTCCTGGAACGGATTATGCTCGTAATCCGAGGTTCCACTGTATGGTGAGCAATTTATTATTATTACATTTTTTTTTTTTTTACATTTTCCAAGGGATTCAAAATTTAGCAATAAAATCCCAAAGAATAGAGTGGAGAAGGAGAAGAGTGGAGAAGGAGAAGAGTGGAGAGGGAGAAGAGCGGAGAAGGAAGAAGAGCGGAGAAGGGAGAAGAGCGGAGAAGGAAGAAGAGCGGAGAAGGGAGAAGAGCGGAGAAGGGAGAAAAGAAGAAAAGGGAGAAGAGCGGGGAAGGAGAAGAGCAGAGAAGGAGAAGAGCCAAGAAGGAGAAGAGCGGAGAAGGAGAAGAGCGGAGAAGGGTGGAGAAGGAGAAGGGAGGAGAAGGGTGGAGAAGGAGAAGAGTGGAGAGGGAGAAGAGCAGAGAAGAAAGAAGAGCGGAGAAGGGAGAAGAGTGGTGAAGGGAGAAGAGCAGAAAAGGGAGAAGAGCGGGGAAGGAGAAGAGCGGAGAAGAGAAGGAGAAGGGTGGAGAAGGAGAAGGGTGGAGAGGGAGAAGAGCGGAAAAGGGAGAAGAGCAGAGAAGGGAGAAGAGCAGAGAAGGGAGAAGAGCAGGAAAGGGAGAAGAGCGGGGAAGGAGAAGATTGGAGAAGGAGAAGGGTGGAGAAGGAGAAGAGTGGGGAAGGGTGGAGAAGGGGGAAGAGTGAAGAGTGGAGAAGGAGAATAGTGGAGGAGAAGGGTGGAGAAGGAGAAGGGTGGAGAAGAGTGGAGAAGGAGAAGAGTGGAGAAGGAGAAGAGTGGAGAAGGAGAAGGGTCGAGAAGGAGAAGGGTCGAGAAGGAGAAGAGTGGAGAAGAAGAGTGGAGAAGGAGAAGGGTCGAGAAGGAGAAGGGTGGAGAAGGAGAAGACTGGGGAAGGAGAAGAGTGGAGAAGGAGAAGGGTCGAGAAGGAGAAGGGTCGAGAAGGAGAAGGAGAAGAGTGGAGAAGAAGAGTGGAGAAGGAGAAGGGTCGAGAAGGAGAAGGGTGGAGAACGAAATGGTGGAGAAGGAGAAGAGTGGAGAAGGAGAAGGGTGGAGAAGGAGAAAGGTGGGGAAGGAGAAGGGTGGAGAAGGAGAAGGGTGGAGAAAAGGAAGGGTGGAAAAAAGGAAGGGTGGAGAAGGGGAAGGGTGGAGAAGGGGAAGGGTGGAGAAGGAGAAGGGTGGAGTAAGAGAAGAGTGGAGAAGGAGAACAGTGGAGAAGGAGAACAGTGGAGAAGGAGAACAGTGGAGAAAGAGAAGAGTGGAGAGGGAGAAGAGTGGAGAAGGAGAACAGTGGAGAAGAAGGGTTGAGAAGGGGAAGGGTGAAGAGTGGAGAAGGAGAATAGTGGAGGAGAAGGGTGGAGAAGGAGAAGAGTGGAGAAGGAGAAGAGTGGAGAAGGAGAAGAGTGGAGAAGGAGAAGAATGGAGAGGGAGAAGAATGGAGAGGGAGAAGAGCGGAGAGGGAAAAGAGCGGAGAGGGAAAAGAGCGGAGAGGGAAAAGAGCGGAGAGGGAAAAGAGCGGAGAGGGAGAAGAGCGGAGAAGGAGAAGAGCGGAGAGGTGAGAAGAGCGGAGAGGGAGAAGAGCGGAGACGGAGTAGAGCGGAGACGGAGAAAAGCGGAGAAGGAGAAAAGCGAAGAAGGAGAAAAGTGGAGGAAGGAGAAGAGTGGAGGAAGGAGAAGGGTGGAGAAGGAGAAGAGTGGAGAAGGAGAAGAGTGGAGAAGGAGAAGAGTGGAGAAGGAGAAGAATGGAGAGGGAGAAGAATGGAGAGGGAGAAGAGCGGAGAGGGAAAAGAGCGGAGAGGGAAAAGAGCGGAGAGGGAAAAGAGCGGAGAGGGAAAAGAGCGGAGAGGGAGAAGAGCGGAGAAGGAGAAGAGCGGAGAGGTGAGAAGAGCGGAGAGGGAGAAGAGCGGAGACGGAGTAGAGCGGAGACGGAGAAAAGCGGAGAAGGAGAAAAGCGAAGAAGGAGAAAAGTGGAGGAAGGAGAAGAGTGGAGGAAGGAGAAGGGTGGAGAAGGAGAAGGGTGGAGAAGGAAATGGTGGAGAAGCAGAAGAGTGGAGAAGGAGATGGGTGGAGAAAGGGAAGGGTGGAGAAGGGGAAGGGTGGAGAAGGAGAAGAGTGGAGTAAGAGAAGAGTGGAGAAGAAGAACAGTGGAGAAAGAGAAGAGCGGAGAGGGAGAAGAGCGGAGAGGGAAAAGAGCGGAGAGGGAAAAGAGCGGAGAGGGAGAAGAGCGGAGAAGGAGAAGAGCGGAGAAGGAGAAGAGCAGAAAAGGAGAAGAGCGGAGAAGGAGAAGAGCAGAGAGGGAGAAGAGTGGAGAATGAAAAGAGTAGAGGAAGGAGAAGTGGAGAAGGGTCAGGATTTTCCTGCTGGCTTCATTAGAGAGATTTCGCACCTTTCCAACAGCAACAGAAGTAAAAAAATGAATTCCAGCTCTTCTGGAATGGAGACATCAGACAACCTCGCTAATGGGGCCCCCTTCCCACCCTCGGGCCCCATAGCAACTGTGTGGACTACACAGCAATGACTTGAAACCCTTTTCTGTATCAGACTTAAATTCCAAATTGGGGTTGATTGCTAAAACCAAATAATTCAAGCGCCACCAGCTTCTCCTTTACCTTCCAGGGTTTTTATTGTTATCTGTGAGGAGGTTCCCCCTCTCTTGCCCCGGTGAGGTGACCATTGTCCCTGGGACTGGTAGGGACTGGTAGCGAATGGAAGTCTAAAATGTTACTGTTGTCACAGATGTGAGAGGAAATCCTCCTATGGGGAATATATAATATGGAAAAGTTTCCCCGATGTCTTTTTTTTTAGCAGCAACAAGGTACAAAATGTAGGATAAATGATACTCCGGATCACTCAACGGCTTTTAATCTTTCTGGTCATGCGATCATTTACTCCATTCCTCAGCGATAAATATACCACTCTGGCTTATTTAAATGTGATGCATGATGATATGCTCCTTTAATTATGAAGAAATTTGAATTAATCCCCTGAAGAAGACCTACGCAGGTCGAAACGCGTCGGGACGAGCACACCGTATAACATTATGTAATGTAACGATGTGTACAATTGTGTTTGTACGACCATTTTTTATTTTATTTTTTAAATCTATCCTGATCACTTTGTTTACATCTCTGGGGACCCCTGGCCAGTAAATGAATGGGGCAGGAGGATGTCACTGGTTGCTAAGGATGTAGACTCCTATCGTTCCCATAACAACCTCACGGCCTGGTTCGCATCTACGCAGTTTGCCTCAAAATCGTTTCTGCAGTGCTTTTTGCTTTTGACAATTTTTTTATGCATTTTTGCGTCTTTTATGCATCTTTTGGCCAATTTATTGTTGGGCAGATTTAAAAATTGAAAACGCATCATAAATATGTCAAAAATGCATCAAAAATGCACCACATTCTGGTTTGTAGTCTCTCTCTCTGAAGTCTATTGAATTAAAAATGCACCGTTTTGCATTTTAACTACTTCATCCCCAGAAGAATTTACCCCCTTCCTGGCCAGAGCCCTTTTTGCGATTTGGCACTGCGTCATTTTAACTAACAATTGCGCGGTCGTGCGACGTTGTACCCAAACAAAATTTAGGTCCTTTTTTCCCCACAAATAGAGCTTTCTTTTGGTGGTATTTGATCACCTCTGCCATTTTTATTTTTTGCGCTATAAACACAAAAAATAGCGACTATTTTGAAAAAAACCACAGTGGCCCGGATTCAGAAAGAAGTTACGCTGGCATATCTATTGTAACTTCTAGGATGCGCCGGCGTATCTTTTTTCTGTATTCAGAAAACAAGATACGCCGGAATTTTGCTGAGATCTGACTGGCGTAAGCCTCTTACGCCATCGTATCTTAGTTGCATATTTACACTGGCCGCTAGGTGGCGCTTCCGAAGATTTACGCAAGGAATATGCAGATTAGGTAGATACGCCGATTCACAAACGTACATACGCCCGGCGCATTTTTTTACGTTGTTTACGTAAGGCTTTTTCCGGCGTAAAGTTACCCCTCATAAAGCCGGGGGTAAGTCATGTTAGGTATGGACGTCGGAAACGTACGAACAGCGTTGTATTTTACGTTGTTTGCGTAAGTCGTCCGTGAATGGGACTGTACGTAAGTTACGTTCACGTCGAAAGCATTGACTATTTGCGGCGTAATTGGGAGCATGCGCACTGGGATATGTCCACGGACGGCGCATGCGCCGTTCGAAAACAGCGTCAATTACGTGGGGTCATGATAGGTTAACATAAAACACGCCCACTACCAGCCAAATTTGAATTAGGCGGGCTTATGCCGACACATTTACACTATGCCCCCGTAATTTAGGGCGCAAGTTCTTTCTGAATACGGAACTTGCGCCCTAAGTTACGGCGGCGTAGTTTATCTGCGATACGCTACGCCCGCCGATAGATACGATAATGTATCTGAATCTGGCCCAATATCTTTTACTTTTTGCTATAATAAATATCCCCCAAAAATATATAAAAAAACAAGTTTAGGCCGATACGTATTCTTCTACATATTTTTGGTAAAAAAAAAAATCGCAATAAGCGTATATTGATTGGTTTGCGCAAAAGTTATAGCGTCTACAAAATAGGGGATAGATTTATGGCATTTTTATTATTATTATTTTTTTCATTAGTAATGGCGGGGATCTGCGATTTTTATCATGACTGCGACTTTGCCCAGAGCCACTAGAGAGTGAGCCACGCTGCTCAGCGCCATCAGAGAGAGACATGCTGCCCAGAGCCACCAGAGAGAGAACCACGCTGCTCAGCGCCACCAGAGAGAGACATGCTGCCCAGAGCCACTAGAGAGTGAGCCACGCTGCTCAGCGCCACCAGAGAGAGACATGCTGCCCAGAGCCACCAGAGAGAGAGCCACGCTGCCCAGTGCCACCAGAGAGAGACACACTGCCCAGCACTACCAGAGAGAGAGCCACGCTACCCAGTGCCACCAGAGAGAGCCAATGCTACCCAGTGCCACCAGAGAGAGCCATGCTACCCAGTGCCACCAGAGAGAGCCACGCTACCCAGTGCCACCAGAGAGAGCCACGCTACCCAGTGCCACCAGAGAGAGCCATGCTACCCAGTGCCACCAGAGAGAGCCATGCTACCCAGTGCCACCAGAGAGAGCCACGCTACCCAGTGCCACCAGAGAGAGCCACGCTACCCAGTGCCACCAGAGAGAGACATGCTACCCAGTGCCACCAGAGAGAGCCACGCTACCCAGTGCCACCAGTGTTAATATTATAATTTAAATATAATTAATTTCTATAATATTTAAATATATCTAAACTTTTAAATATATATATATATACACACACACACACTTATTTTTATTAAGTAATAAATATTATAATTTAAATAATAAATAATTGATTTATATAATATTTAAATATATCAAAACTTTTCCCAGCTCTACGAATCTAAAAACAAGAGGTTCTAACCCCTACTCCACACAAAGCTAAAAAAGAAAGGATTTGCCCTTAGATTTAGTGTCATGAGTTCCTGCATTGATGGGTGTTTTTGTTTCTATTTAAATAAATATCACTGACTCAGCATCCTCTTTGGGATATTTTGGGACTTTAAGTCTAAAATTAATCCGGAACTGAAAGTCACAAGTGATGGGTAGAATCATGTTGGGTGACAGTTCCTTATTTTATTTTTAAGGGAATGTACTGTTTTTCTTAATTTTTCTTCTTTTTTTTTTTGATGTCCATTCACATAAAGAGCAGCAGAATGTTAATTCATTTATCAATATGTGTTATTTGTTTAATTACAAAAAAATAAAACCTATTTCTATATATAATGTATTATTTACACATGTGGGGGGCAGATTTTGTCATTGGATGGAGGCTTCAGCTTGAGTGTCTTTTAGATGTAAACCTATGGGTAGGTTGACTCTCTAAAAAAACCACACTCACCCCATGTGGCTGATATCTTAGCAGCTGTTAAGCAGCGAGGTTGAATGAGGCTGAGTATAGCACACAGCTCCCTCTAGTGGTAAATATACAAATCTTTATAGTGGTGCCATCTTCAGATATATTTTTTTTACTTTTACTTACAACTTTTAGGCCGGGTACACACGAACAAACATGTATGGTGAAAGCGGTCCGTCGGACCGTTTTCACCATACATGTCTGCCAGAGGGCTTCTGTACGATGGTTGTACACACCATCGTACAGAAGTCCGCGCGTAAACAATACGCGGGGCGTGTCCGCGGTGTCGCCGCGTCGATGACGCAGCGATGTGGGCGGCCCGCCTTTAAAATGCTTCCACGCATGCGTCGAAGTCATTCGACGCATGCGAGGGACGGCGGGCGCCTGGACATGTACGGTAGGTCTGTACTGACGACCGTACATGTCCGAGCGGGCAGGATTCCAGCGGACGGTTTTAAAACACGTCCAGGAATATTTGTCTGCTGGGAAAAGGCCCGGCGGGCAAATGTTTGCTGGAATTCGGCCCGCTCGCGCCCACACACGACCGAACATGTATGCTGAAACTGGCCCGTGGACCAGTTTCAGCAGACATGTTTGGTCGTGAGTATGGGGCCTCATATATATATTTTTTTTTTTTAACACTTCCAGATATTTGTTATCTCTCTGCTTGGCATGTAAGGGCCCCTTAGGGTCAAAGATGGCATACCAACCCTGAGGGTCATAGTCTACTTCCTTAACCACTTAAGCCCCGGACTATTTTGCAGCTAAATGCCCAGGCCAGGTTTTGCGATTCGGCACTGCGTCGCTTTAACAGACAATTGCACGGTCGTGCGACGTGGCTCCCAAACAAAATTGGCGTCCTTTTTTTCCCACAAATAGAGCTTTCTTTTGGTGGTATTTGATCACCTCTGCAGTTTTTATTTTTTGAAATTTTGAAAAAAAAAAAGAAAAAAATGCAATATTTTTTACTTTTTGCTATAATAAATATGCCCCAAAAACATATATAACATTTATTTTTTTCCTCAGTTTAGGCCGATACGTATTCTTCTACCTATTTTTGGTAAAAAAATAGCAATAAGCGTTTATCGGTTGGTTTGCGCAAAATGTATAGCGTTTACAAAATAGGGGATAGTTTTATTGCATTTTTATTTATTATTTTTTTTTTACTACTAATGGCGGCGATCAGCAAATTTTTTCGTGACTGCGACATTATGGCGGACACTTCGGACAATTTTGACACATTTTTGGGACCATTGTCATTTTCACAGCAAAAAATGCATTTAAATTGCATTGTTTATTGTGAAAATGACAGTTGCAGTTTGGGAGTTAACCACAGGGGGGCGCTGTATGAGTTAGGGTTCACCTAGTGTGTGTTTACAACTGTAGGGGGGTGTGGCTGTAGGACTGACGTCATCGATCGAGTCTCCCTATAAAAGGGATCACTCGATCGATGCAGCCGCCACAGTGAAGCACGGGGAAGCCGTGTTTACATACAGCTCTCCCCGTTCTTCAGCTCCGGGGAGCGATCGCATAGTTGCCAACATTTTAAAAAAATTTCCAGGGACACTTTGCAGCACAGCTATTAATTAATTACCACACTGACTTCTCCGAAGCTCCACCCACTCCGCATAATCTTCGCCTGGCCAGGTTTTCCCGGGCTTTTCTGAGGAGCACCGCCCTCTGCTGGACAAAACATATTTTTTTTAAATGTATAAAAAATATTACTGCAGTTGGTATAAAGTCCTATAAGCAGGGGTGACCCGTCCATTAGGGGCGCATGAGCGCCGCCCCCTCCCCCCCTCTATACATGCCCCCATTCTGGACGCCGGACGCATGGATTCCAATGGGGGGGAGGGGCTCATTTTTTTGAAGCACGTGATTAGAGCCAGAGGCTCATCTAAGCTTCAAAATAGGGTGGGCTTGGGGCGCAAAGCACTGCTATTTTCACACTTATTCTCCTCCCTGGCCAATCAGGAAGTGGGTCCAAGACCCGTTTCCCGATTGGCCCGAAAGGAGAAGCGTTCTCATTGGCCGCCGAGGAGGGAGGAGACGGAAGCTGCCTGAGGGGGAGAGCAAGGGAAGGGGAAGCCACCCAGGTGAAGTGCTGCCCGCCATAGATGAGGTTAGTACCTCCGGATGACTTGACCAACCAGGCCAGAGAGGTGGTGGTGGTGTGGGTAACCAAAAAGGACCAATGGGGGCTGTGGGTGCCCCCAATTTTTTTTTTTACCTCCAGCTGCCACTGCCTACAAGGTATAAATGCCTGAATCTGGCTTGATTCCAGCTTCTTCTGATGTCAGCAGAGGCAGCTCTCTAATTAGGCGGTCGCCTTAGGCCTCGCCCCCAAAAGGGGCCTCGCGGCCGCCTACTTTTGCCCATACCGCAACCTTGATGATTCCCCTGGGACCGTCCTGCAAAATGATCCAGAGTCCTGGCGAAATCAGAGTCCCGCGGCAATGCCCACGGCTTGTGCAGGGTGTCTCCATTCCCCGACGCCGCAAGCTCCACTCCACTCTGCATCTCTCCCCAGCTGCGTGACACACACAGTGCAGTGAGTGCACTGTCTGTGAGAGGGAGGGGCCTCACTTGGGGCCAATCCGGTGTCCTGCATTCACATGTGCTGACATGGAATATGCTGGCAGAAGGAGAGAGCAGAGAGGTGGCTGCATTGGTCCGTTGCTGCTGCTGCTCCTTCACCAGTACCGGGACAGAGTCATCCAATGCCCAGGGCAAGGATCCTAAATTGCGCCCCCCCCTCTGTTACTACATGCCGTGGAATGGTCTATTATTTGCCCCTTTGCTTCTCTGCGCCCGGGGCAGCCGTCCCTTCTGCCCCCCCATCAGGACTGGATGGACAGACGTAAAATTCCTTTGGCAGCCTCTACCTGATCTGTGTACCGGTGGTGTTTGTTTTTTTGGCTGTATACCACGGTGCCTGCCGGTGTGCTTCCTGTTTTACTGCAGAGGAGGAGGAGGAGGGGGGGGGGACCCTCTGTGAGAGTTTGTGGCTGAGCAAACATCCGTCTCTGTTGTCACCTCCTCCATGGACGGATGTGTCAGACCTCGATGTAGAGCAGCCGCCCCGTATATATACATATATTCATGTCTAGACAAAAAAACGTTCCTGTTTTCAAGAGAAAATAATGACGGGGGCGGCGACCACGGCGTGCTGTAAAGGTCACCAACCAATAAGAACTTCGACATTTTCGTGTTACAAAACATAATGGTTACTTCTGTACCTCAGTCATTATATAAGTTCCACCTGAGCTCCAGTAGTCCACTGGCTTTGCCCTAGGCTGAGACGATGTCGTCAGTCTGCTGCAGGCATCGGGGAGCATTTCCTCAGTCTCCACTTCCTAAGTCCTTAATAAAGGACTTTCTCCACAATGTGTGTGTTTTTTTTACAATTATTTACACTTTCTTAGTGAAATGGTAGAGGTACAAGTACCCCGTTACCAATTCACATGGGGGGGGCCGGGATCTGGGGGTCCCCTTTGTTAAAGGGGTCTTCCAGATTCCGATAAGCCCCCCGCCCGCAGACCCCCACAACCACCGGGCAAGGGTTGTGAGGATGAATGAGGCCCTTGTCCCCATCAACATGGGGACATGGTGATTTGAGGGGTCACAGACCCCCAAAGCATCCTCCCAATGTTGAGGGCATGTGGCCTGGTACGGTTCAGGAGGGGGGGGCGCTCTCTCTTTTCCTGCGGCCGGCCAGGTTGCCTGCTCGGATCAAGGGTCTGGTATGGATTTTTGGGGGGAACTCCACGCCATTTTTTTTAAAAAAAATTGGGGTGGAGTTCCCCTTAAAATCCAAACCTGAAGGGCCTGGTATTTGAATTTGGGGGGACCCCCATGTCATTTTTTTTTTTTCATTAATGACTTTTCTCTTTCAAGTATGCCTAAATTGTGCTTGAAAAAAAAAAAATGACTTTTCTCTGTATTGCCGGGAGCCGACAATTCATTATAGCCGTAAGTGATTTTAAATGACTTTTTTTCCTTCAGAAATGGCACTTTGTGCAGAGACAGTTCTAAGTACGGGAAACATGCACTATTTCACAGGCATACTATAGACACCCCCCAGGTACGAAATTTAAAGTAATATTTCACTTTTATTGTTTCACTTTAAGCATTATTAAATTCACTGCTCCCGAAAAACGGCCATTTTTAAAACTTTTTTTGCAGTGATACATGTCCCCTGGGGCAGGACCCGGGTCCCCAAACACTTTTTAGGACAATAACTTGCATATTAGCCTTTAAAATTAGCACGTTAGATTTCAAACGTTCGAGTCCCATAGACTTTAACAGGGTTCTAAAGTTCACACAAACTTTTGGTCTGTTCGCAGGTTTGGAGCGCCTTACATCGGCGCCTTTAACCACTTAAGGACCGCCTCCTGCACATATACGTCGGCAGAATAGCACGGCAGGGCACAAGCACGTACAGGTACGTCCTCTTTAAGTGCCCAGCCGTGGGTCGCGACCCGGTCCGAAGCTCCGTGAGCGTGACCCGGGGGACCCGCAGACCCAATCGCCGCCGGAGTCCCGCGATCGGTCCCCCCGGAGCTGAAGAACGGGGAGAGGTGAGTGTAAACACAGCTTCCCCGTTCTTCACTGTGGCGCCGTCATCGATCGTGTGTTCCCTGATATAGTGAACCACAATCAATGACGTCACACCTACAGCCACACCCCCTACAGTTAGAAACACAGATGAGGTCACACTTAACCCCTTTAGCGCCCCCTTGTGGTTAACTCCCAAACTGCAACTGTCATTTCCACAGTAAACAATGCAATTTAAATGCATTTTTTGCTGTGAAAATTACAATGGTCCCAAAAATGTGTCAAAATTGTCCGAAGTGTCCGCCATAATGTCGCAGTCACTAAAAAAAAAATCGCTGATCGCCGCCATTAATAGTAAAAAAAATAAAAAATAATAAAAATGCAATAAAACTATCCCCAATTTTGTAAACACTATAAATTTTACGCAAACCAACCGATAAACGCTTATTGCGTATTTTTTTTACCAAAAATAGGTAGAAGAATACGTATCGGCCTAAACTGAGGAAAACATATTTTTTTTTTTAGATATTTTTGGGGGATATTTATTATAGCAAAAAGTAAAAAATATTGAATTTTTTTTCAAAATTGTCGCTCTATTTTTGTTTATAGCGCAAAAACTAAAAACCGCAGAGGTGATCAAATACCACCAAAAGAAAGCTCTATTTGTGGGGGAAAAAAGACGCCAATTTTGTTTGGCAGCCGCGTCGCACGACCGCGCAATTGTCAGTTAAAGCGACGCAGTGCCGAAATCGCAAAAACTGTCCGGGTCCTTTAGCTGCCGAAAGGTCCGGGTCTTAAGTGGTTAAACAAGTGTAATCTCTTCTCGCCTCTCTCCTGATGTGAGATGATAAGCGGGGGGCTGGGAACCATTGGGCCCCTTACAGGTGTAATGCAAGAAATAAATAAATAAAAAATAAAATAAATGGGAGGGGGGGGGGCAGCCGGGCCCCTGGGGACCATCGGGCCCCTTACAGATGTAATGCAAAAAAAAAAACGGGAGGGGGCCAGCCAGGCCTATAAGGGGCCTTGGGGACCATCGGGCCCCTTACAGGTGTAATGCCTGTACCCCCCTGATGGTGGCCCTGACTGCGGAGCTTCTGCATGTACTGACCTTTAAATCATTCAACATTATAACTATGTACCCAACCTGTATACATTTTATTATCTTTACAAAATAAAAAAGAAGTAACAAATACCTGGAAGTGTTACTCTGACACATTACTCAGCATGCTGCAAAAATATCTGGTGACTGAACCCCGATGAAGTCATTTTTAATGTGACTTTTACATTTAATAAGGAGACCACTAGAGGGAGCTGTGTGCTATACTCGGCCTCATTCAACCTCCCGGCTTAACCACTGCAGGATTTCCCACTTTAATGACTGGGCCATTTTTTTGCGTCGCTTTAACTGACAATTGCGCGGTCGTGCGACGTGGCTCCCAAACGAAATCGGCGTCCTTTTTTCCCCACAAATAGAGCTTTATTTTGGTGGTATTTGATCACCTCTGCGGTTTTAATTTTTTGCGCTATAAACAAAAATAGAGCGACAATTTTGAAAAAAAAAAAGCAATATTTTTTACTTTTTACTATAATAAATATCCCCCAAAAAAATAAAAATAAATGGGCTAGATTCAGGTAGCTGCGCTTGATATTACGGCGGCGGCGTAGTGTAAATACGATACGCCGCGAGCAAGTGCAGTATTCACAAAGCACTTGCTTCGTAAGTTGCGGCGGCGTAGCGTAAATGGGGCCGGCGTAAGCGCGCGTAATTCAAATGTGGAAGGGGGGCGTGTTTTATGCTAATATGTGATGACCTGACATCATTGACGTGTTTTACGAACGGCGCATGCGCCGTCCGTGTACATATCCCAGTGTGCATTGCTCCCGAATACGCCGCAACGACGTATTGGTTTCGACGTGAACGTAAATTACGTCCAGCCCTATTCGCGAGCGACTTACGCAAACGACGTAAAAAATTCAAATTTCGAAAGCGGGAACGACGTCCATACTTAACATTGGCTGCGCCTCCTAATAGCAGGAGCAACGTTACGCCGAAAACGCCTAACGCAAACGACGTAAAAAACTACCGCCGGGCGCACGTACATTTGTGAATCGACGTACCTAGGTAATTTGCGCCGAAAACAACGGAAGCGCCCCTAGCGGCCAACGTAATATTGCACACCATTATACGCCGCCGCATTCAAGTTACGTCGGCAGAGGAAGCCTATTTTTTAGACGTATCTGCCTTGGAGAATCGGCGTAACGATACGCCGACGCAGATTTAAAATTACGGCGGCGTATCTGGAGATACGCCGCCGTAAATGCTTGCTGAATCTAGCCCAGTGTCTTCGTCAGTTTAGGCCGATATATATTCTTCTACATACAGAGGAACCTCGGATTACGAGCATCATCCGTTCCAGGAGAATGCTTGTAATCCAAAGCACTCGCATATCAAAGCGAGTTTCCCTGTAGAAGTCAATGGAAACTAAGATAATTTGTTCCGCATTGACTTCTATGGCATGCAATACCGCATGCGGCCAGAGGCGGGGGGCGGCACCGGAGAGCCTCAGAAATACTCGGGACAGCTCGGCTGAACTCGGAAACCCTCGGAAAGACTTGGCAACTGAGTATTTCTGAGTATTTCTGAATGGCTCCGATCGGCTCCGGCCAAACACGCTGTGGCTTGAATTCTGCTCGTTATGCGAGACAACACTCACAAATCGAGTCAGGGTTTAAAAAAAAAATGTCCGTATTGCGAAACGCTCGTTAACCACGTTACTCGCAATCCAAGGTTTCACTGTATTTTTGGTAAATAGAAAAAAAAAACGCAATAAGCGTATATTGATCGGTTTGCGCCACATTTATAGCATCTACAAAATAGGGGATAGTTTTATGGCATTTTTATTATAATTGTCTTTCTTTTTTTACTAATAATGGTGGCGATTTTTTGTGGGACTGCGATATTGCGGCGGACAGATCAGAAACTTTTGACCCTTTTTTGGGACCAGTGACATTTATACAGCGATCAACGCTATAAAAAGCCCCTGATTGTCACTGGCAGGGAAGGCGTTAACACTGGGGGGCGATCAAGGGGTTAAATGTGTTCCCTAGGGAGGTTTCTAACTGCGGGGGGGAGGGGACTGACTGGAGGAGGAGAGAGATCGTTGTTCCTGATCGTTGTTCCTGATCACTAGGAACAGCAGATCTCCCTCTCCTCCCCTGTCATAACAGGGATCCCCGTTCTGGCTCTCTGTGGAGTGATCGCGGGCGCCGGCCACGCGCGTCGGCTCCAGGGTCGCGCAGGGGGCACGTGTGCGCCCCCTATACCCCTTAAAGTGGCCGCTATACAGCTATGGCGATTCGCACAGGGGAGCCGACCTGCCGCCGTAAAAAGATGGAAGTAGAGTCCACTATAATTTATTTATTTATTTTAAGCCCCCCCCAGGTGGGTTCTGTCATAATATTCTAGTAGACATAGCTTATTAATACATTGTGGCAGACTTACCTGTCATAGGCGGGGCTGTCTTAATGAGAGGGCACACCTGGGCACTACCCAGGGACCCCAGCTGAATGGGGGGCCCCTGCACTTTCCCCAAAGCAGCTGGTCCTTGAGCCCACGCTTCCCCCGAAATTGGGAACCCCATGATGGCACTGAGAGTGATAGATACACAGGGGGGGCAGTCTGCCTCCTACCTACTTGATGTCTGTTTACCTTCCCTGTCATCATTGTAGGGGCCCCAGAGCATTACTTTGCCCAGGGGCCCATGATGCTATTAAGACGGCCCTAGTCATAGGGTGTCCTCCAGCGCAGCGTTGGGACTAACCCAAACCCCCCGGGTCTTCCATCTTTGCCCGCTCTTCTTTCTGGGTCCCATGCCTGCTGCCATAGGATATGCCAGGCCGCGATGGCGCCAATCCTGCGCATGCGCAAAGGGAGTCCCATCACCGCCGCAGCACGAATTGGGGCTGTAAATGTTCGTTGAGCCGCGCCTGCGCGGCTTAGTGAACATGACAGCTGACAGGCAGAAGAGACCAATAGGAGGATCCGGAGCTCTGGTGACCTCCATGCCCAAGAGGGGTTAAGGCAGTGCTGGAAAATAATGGCGGCCACACAAAATATCGACACTTCGGGCCCCCAATTTGGACATTTTCACTTAGGGGTGTACTCACTTTTGTTGCCGGCGGTTTAGACATTAATGGCTGTGTGTTGAGTTATTTTGAGGGGACGGCAAATTTACACTGTTATACAAGCTGCACACTCACTACACAACATTGTAGATACAAAGGCCCAGATCCACAAACGAATTACGCCGTCGTATCTATTGATACGCCGCGTAATTTTTAAAGTTCCCGCGTCGTATCTTTGTTTTGTATCCACAAAACAAGATACGACGGCATCTCGGCTAGATCAGACAGGCGTACGTCTTAGTACGCTGTCGGATCTAAGGTGCATTTTTCCGCTGGCCGCTAGGTGGCGTTTCTGTCGAAATCCGTGTCGAGTATGCAAATTAGCTAGATACGGCGATCCACGAACGTACGTCCGGCCGGCGCATTTTTTTACGTCGTTTGCGTTTGGCTTTTTCCGGCGTATAGTTACCCCTGCTATTATGAAGCGTACTCAATGTTAAGTATGGCCGTCGTTCCCGTGTCGAATTTTAAAAATGATACGTCTTTTGCGTAAGTCGTTTGCGAATAGGGCTTTGCGTAGAATGATGTCACCGTCGTAAACATTGGCTTGTTCCGGTTTAATTTGGAGCATGCGCACTGGGATACCCCCACGGACGGCGAATGCGCAGTTTAAAAAAAACGTCATTTACGTCGGGTCAAGACGTATTTACATAAAACACGCCCCCATCACTTACATTTGAATGTTGCGCCCTTACGCCGCCAAAGATACACTACGCCGCCGTAACTTACGGCGCGCTTTCTTTGAGGATTCGAAAAAAAAAGTAAGTTGCGGCGGCATAGTGTATCTTCGATACGCTACGTCCGACGCAATTATGCGCCGATGTACGTGAATCTGCCCCAAAGTGTAATTTCTTCAGTGTTGTCACATGAAAAGATACAAGAAAAGATGCACACAAATGTGAGAGGGGGGTGTACTTACTTTTGTGAGGTTCTGTGTAATATATATAAATATCTCTGCTCTTGTTGCGAATGTTCAACTTAAGAAAAAGATAAAAATAACACAAACAGTAAAAGAAATGAAGGAACCGTCCGCCAGCCGCCTCCTCCTCCGGTGACGTCACTTGTGACTTTTGTTTCCTGGAATAATTTTAGACATAAAGTCCTAAAATATCTCTCGCCAGAGAAGGTGCCGACGCCGCGATTTACAAAAAAAAAAAAAAAGAGAAACCGACACCAAACGCCCAACTATGCGGCAGATCATTAAAGTATTTTTAAAACCAAGGGTTGTTTTTTTTGTTAGTTTTGGGTGGAGTGGGGAGGGGTTAGAACCCCTGCCAGATTTTAACTGATGCCTGTGTCTCTGCAACAAAAGACACAGTAGGGCTTATTTTCGGGGTAGGTCTTACCATGTAATGTGCCGTCTTCTCTCCCTCCCTGCCTGTCAGGAATCTCCAGTGTGAACTGAGTTAAAATGTTTGTAAAATCCTATAAGCAACTCTATTACAGTATTATATAATGTACAATTTGTGCGCTTCTGTAATATAATTGTGCCAAATACCTTCGTTATAGCGCCGCTCTGCGCTTCTGTGACCCGCCCCGGAGCTCTCTTCCCCGCAATTATATTACAGAAACACACACATTGTACATTATATAATGCTGTATCATAGTGGATTCGAGGATTTTACAAACATTTTAAACTAGGGCTTATTTTCGGGGGTAGGGCTTATATTGCAGCCCTCCTGGAAAATAACGCTAGGTCTTATTTTCGGGGAAACACGGTATAGATATTTCATGCAATGTATGTGTATATGAGGTTTGAGTAAGCGCTGTCTGTAGCGCAAAACGCGTCACCTTTTATGTCCCTGTCATACCCGCGATGTGATTTTAATGCTTCAATAAAGATACCAAGGAGTGCAGAAATATTCCCGGATTTTTGCATGGAACTGATCATATTTACAGTGATCTCCAGAAATGATCGGAAATGATCGGAAATCTAAAATCATACAGTTGTCACCAGCACAGGAAGTGAGGGAAAATAATTCAACAGGGAAACACGTGTTTCAGTGACAACTGAGAAGATAATTTCTTTTGACATTAGGGAGATTTTTGTTCACTTCCTGTCCCAGAGACGCAACTGGAAACGAGGGGAAATCTTCCCATTGGGACACAGAAAGCAATAATAACCTGACAAGGGGATAGGACTATTTACTTCTCTATCCAAAGCAAAAAAAAAAAAAGTTTAGATATATTTAAATATTACATACATTAATTATATTTACATGATAATATTTAATAATAATAATAATAATAATAATAATAATAATAATAATAATAATAATACTATAACTATATATATAGAGAGAGATATTCGTTTTTTCTCTCTCTATCTCTCTCTCTCTCTCTCTCTCTCTCTCTCTCTCTCTCTCTCTCTATATATATATATATATTGTATAATTATTTATTATTATTTTTATTTATTTATTTATTATTTATAACTAATAAAGAAATAAAAAAATATTATATATATATATATAGTTTTATATATAACTAATAAATATATACATATATACATTATATATATATATATATATATATATATATATATATATATATATATATATATAATATTAATTATTTGTTTTCTCTCTCTCCCTCTCATTATTTATTATTTATTATTATTTGTATTTATTTATAACTAATAAAGAAATAAAAAAATATTATAGAGAGAAAACAAATAATTAATATTATATTTTATTATATATATATATATATATATATATATAAGTTATATATAAAACTATATATATATATTAGTGCTGTCAAGCGATTAAAATTTCTAATCGCGATTAATCGCATTAATGTCATAGTTAACTCACGATTAATCGCATTTAATCAAATTGAAAAGTGAATCGGTCCACCGCATCCGGTAAGCCTCCCTTTCTGGTGGCGGGCGTTTACACCAATATTCTAGTTCACTTAGGATCACCGTGGGTGTCTTGTCACTGTCATTTGATTGACCATCTCAACTTCCGGCTTTATGTTCACTTCTATAGACTTATATTTTTGTATTCATTGAGACTTAGACACACACGTCTATAGTGTCCTCATCACATCATTTAATCCTAAGATTATTGTATTAATCCATGGACTTACACATTTTTATTTATGTGGGTTCCAGATAGACATCATTGTCTATTCACCATTTATTTTTCAGCGCTGCATTTTTTTGAGTTTCATCCTACCGACACTGCCTGTGATTTTTTTTTTGTCAGCACTCGGCACGTACCTCTTAAATCTTCTTCACCCGATGGCGTTCCCGCGGGAGTGGGCGTTCCCAAGCACTGCCTGTGATTGACAGGCTTCCGAACGGCGCATACTGCGCGTCACAGGTTGCCGGAAAAACCCGAACGTCGGTGCGGCTCTATACGGCGCATGCGCACCGACGTTCGGGTTTTTCCGGCAACCTGTGACGCGCAGTATGCGCCGTTCGGAAGCCTGTCAATCACAGGCAGTGCTTGGGAACGCCCACTCCCGCGGGAACGCCATCGGGTGAAGAAGATTAAGAGGTACGTGCCGAGTGCTGACAAAAAAAAAATAACAGGCAGTGTCGGTAGGATGGCGCGACTTTGTCCAATATAAAATATAACGATTTAATTTTCAAACGTCTTAATCGCGCGATAAAGTTATTGACGGCGTTAAAACGGGTCTGCGTTAACGCCGTCAATAACGCGTTTACTTGACAGCACTAATATATATATATATATATATATATATATATATATATATATATATATATATATATATAATATTTTTTTGATTTCTTTATTAGTTATAAATAAATAAATAAAAATAATAATAAATAATATTATATATATATATATATATATATATATATAAATTATTTGTTTTATCTCTCTCTATCTATCTATATAAAATTATTATTATTTATTATTATTTTTATTTATTTATTATTTATAACTAATAAAGAAATAAAAAAATATTATATATAAAACATAGATTTATATATAACTAATAATAAAAAATTATATATATATATATATATATAATATTAAATAATATAATTAATGGATATAATATTTGAATATATTTTATATAAAATATAGCTAAACAGTTTATGTATTAATTAATATAATATATATATATCATTAAATATTATTATAATTTTAATATATAGATATAGATATAGAGATAGATAGATAGATAGATAGATAGATAGATAGATAGATAGATAGATAGATAGATAGATAGATAGATATTTAATAATATATATTATTATATTAAATATATTTAATATTTAAAATATTTTTAAAGCTGAAGCATAATCTGCTTATTTTTTTGCCCCCCCCCCCCCCCCCCCCCCCCCCCCATCTTCTTTATGTTTTCATTACATAACCTTGATGCAGACCAGGCAATGCCATCACTGGGTCTCTGTGATTCTCTAGGCTTAGAGTGTATGGGCATTAATAGAGCTGACATGTAAGAACTGGGTAGATAAGGGTGGGGGTGGTGTGTTAGTGGGTGTGTCACTAGGACAAATTTTCTTTTTAAAAATAAAAAAAAAATGTTGCTGGACGAATGTCACAACCATCCACCCAGCCATAACGAATGCTGGCCACGTTTTGTCTAAAACCATTATTTTCTATGATTGTTAGCTCCATCTAGTGGCCATAATGCAGAATTTTCCTGAAGTACCTCAGTCAAAAAATCTACTATCTGTTATGACCACTAGATGGCGTTGATGTAGGAAATCATCTCATTAGGCAAATTACAGCTAAACTGTGTTACGACTGAGCAAACGCTCGTTAGCTCCATCTGGGCGTAGCATCATATTAGACAAGTACTGCATTATGGCCACTGGATGGAGCTGACGATCATTTATGACTGAGCGAATGCTTGTTGGCTCTAGCCAGGCAAGTGATCGTTAGCGCCATCTAGTGGCTATAATCTGACATTTTCCTGAAATAACTCAATAAAAAAAGAAGTACTGCATTATGGCCACTAGAGGGAGCTGACAACCATTGAAAATAATCATCATAGCCAAATTTCGGGCAAGATTCATCACAGCTGGATGAACGCTTGATAGCTTTACCTGGGTGGATGACCATAGTAGACATAACATGGCCAGAATTTATTATGCCCGTGCTTGTTTGCTCCCAGCTGGGTGAATGATCATTAGCGCCATCTAGTAGACATAATATGGAACTTTCCTAAATTCCTCACTCCGAAAAAATACTGCATTATGACCACTAGATGGAGCTGATGATCATAAGAAATAATCATATTATTGTGATTGACGTGCGTTTCCACGTGCCGCGCATACGCCCAGCCCATAATGCGCTGCCCTATGCATGGTGGTTGCCCCCCACAAAAGAAGCTCCTGCTCCTTTTTTTGGGCGACAAGCTTTGCGCGATTTTTAAATGCGCATTTTGCCATGATTGCTGCGTAATTTTTTGGTGCTACAGACGTGGCAAAATCACCACGTTTGACGTGCCGTTATGTGTGATTAGCCACAATTTGGAATGGCCGCCACGAGTCTGCCCGCAATTCCGAATCGCCTAATGTGAACTGAGCCTAGAGGATATAAAAAAGAAAAGGATACAGTTATTTTCTTACATTGTTATACATTTTACTACATTGTCTTACAGATAATTGGACACCAGATGGCGACAGAGCTCTTTCATTTTTTCCTAGTTTGTAGGCTGACGTGTGTGTATGGAAGCTAAATAGTCGTATAGAGAAAGGGATGGGGGGCAAATATGGAAATAAAAATGATCCACACTTACCTGGAGGTAGATTTTATTATGATGATGTTGAGTATTTAAGTATTTTTATTATTATATTATTATTTAAATATTTGTATTTATTATTATTATTATTATTATTATTATTATTATTATTATTATTATTATTAGTAGTAGTAGTAGTAGTAGTAGTAGCATATAAATATTTATTTATTATTTAAATATTTGTATTGTTTTTATTTTTTTTTATTATTATTATTATTATTATTATTATTATTATTATTATTTAGTAGTAGTAGCCCTCGGGCTTTCACATTGAGTATGCAGTATGCAGTGAAGGAGTTTTTCAGGCGGTATAGCAGCGCTATTTTTAGCGCTGTACCGCCTGAAAAACTCCTCAGCGTGAAAGGGGTCTAAGACTTGGATGCCATTAAAGTTCATGGGCCAGATTCACAGAAGAGATACGATGGAGTATCTCAGATACACCATCGTATCTCGGATTTTTTCTAGTCCTATCTATGCGCCTGATTCATAGAATCAGATACGCATAGATAGGGCCGAGATCCGACAGTGTCACACTGTGTTACACTGTCGGATCTTTTTTTTGATTTAAAAATGGCGCCGGGGGCGTTCCCGCTGATTTACACTGAATAATATGTAAATCAGCGAGATACGCGAAATTCACGACCGTACGCGGACCCGACGCGGTGTTCTTACGTCGTTTCCATAGCGCGATACCCGTCGTATACTTACCCCTGCTAAAAGCAGGGGTAAGTATTGTTAAGTATGGCCGTCGTTCCCGCGTCGATTTTGAAATTCCCTACGTCGTTTGCGTACGCCGATTCACGAACACGCGCGTCGCAAGTCCCGCTCACGTCGCAACCACTGACGTCCTATTGACGTCAGTGGGAGCAATGCACGCCGGGAAATTCCCCGGACGACGCATGCGTATTTAAATCGGCGCGGGAGCGCGCCTGATTTAAATATGACACTCCCCTAGCCGCGGAATTTGAATTCCGCTGGGGGAGTTAGGATCCGCCGTCGCAAGTTTGGAGGTAAGTGTTTTGTGAATTTGACACTTTCCTCACAAACTTGCGAGGGCGGATCTTAATTCACATAGGTTACACGGATCTAAAGATCCGCTAACCTTTGTGAATCTGGCCCCATGTGTGTAAAGGCCGGCGTCCCAATACTTTTGACAATAATATAGTGTATATGAAGGGAAAGCAGTGAAAAGACGGAACACAGAGGAAGGTTGAGGTGTCCTGAGTCTGATCTGTGAGTCACTCTTTACATTTTACAAACTCAGAAAATCTTTTCTTATTTTTATTTTTTTCCATAAAGGAAAATGTGAAAGTCTCTCCAGATTAGAGAAAAGTGACAAATGAAATCTGCAGAGGAGTGAGAAGTGGAAAAACCTCCCTATAGTCTGACCTCACTGTGCAAAATACATTATAATAGAATATTTAATGATTATATATAATTTAATTTAATATAATATAAATAAAATAACAAATTAATAAAATATAATACAAATAAAATATACCGTATTTATCGGCGTATACCGCGCACTTTTTTGCCCTGAAAATCAGGGCAAAATCGTGGGTGCGCGATATACGCCGATACCCGCTTTCCCGCGCCGAGTTTTGAATACTGCGCCGACATATACCGAGCGCAGTACACTCAGGTATAGTCGGCCAGTCTCGGCTTCTTCCGCGGTCACGTCCTGGACGTACAGGACGTGAGCGCGACAGTTGCCGAGCCTGCCCGAGTGTACTGCGCTCGGTATATGCTGGCGCAGTATTCAAAACTCGGCGCGAGAAACGAGCAGGGAGGACGCGAGGACGCCGCAAGGATGCCGCAGAAGGACGCCGGACCCGCCGCAGAAGGACACCCTAAGCTGCAGAAGGGCACCCGAAGCCGCAGAAGGACGCCGGACCCGCCGAAGAGGACACCTGAAGCCGCAGAAGGACGCCGGACCCGACGAGGCCGCGGTCACGTCCTGGACGTACAGGACGTGAGCGCGACAGTTGCCGAGCCTGCCCGAGTGTACTGCGCTCGGTATATGCTGGCGCAATATTCAAAACTCGGCGCGGGAAACGAGCGGGGAGGACGCGAGGACGCCGCACAAGGACGCCGGACCCGCCGAAGAGGACACCGGAGCCGCCGCAGAAGGACACCCGAAGTCGCAGAAGGACGCCGGACCCGCCGAAGAGGACACCAGAAGCCGCAGAAGGACGCCGGACCCGACGAGGCCGCCGATGGACGCCACGCAAGACACCAAAACTGTAAGTACAAAAATAACTTTTTTTCCACAGGATTGGGGGTCACTTTAGGGGTGCGCGGTATACGTGGGAGCGCGTTATACCGCGATAAATACGGTAATATTTAATATATAATAAAAGCAACAATCAGCGCACAAATAATACAGTTAAACTAAAAATATTGCAAGCTGAACACAAAAAAAGGTAATCACGACCTCAAATGCAGCAAATGAAAAAAATATGTAAGTGCAGCGCAATGAAAGTCCATATAAAAGTAACTGAAGATGACACCCAGTGATACAGCGAAAACTCTTCAAACGAAAGTAATTTTTTACGTCGTTTGCGTAAGTCGTTCGCGAATAGGGATTTGCGTAGAATGACGTCACCGTCGTAAGCATTGGCTTGTTCCGGTTTAATTTCGAGCATGCGCACTGGGACACCCCCACGGACGGCGCATGCGCCGTTAAAAAAAACGTCATTTACGTCGGGTCACGACGTATTTACATAAAAAACACGCCCCCATCACATCGATATGAATTGTGCGCCCTTACGACGCCAAAGATACACTACGCCGCCGTAATTTACGGCGCGCATTCTTTGAGGATACAAAAAAAATGTAAGTTACGGCGGAGTAGTGTATCTTAGATACGCTACGCCCGACGCAAATATGCGCCAGGGTACGTGGATCTGGCCCTTTGTATTTTTTTCCAAGGGTAAAAAAGTTCACTATACAGCAAAAATCCTGGACTGGACAATAGACACAGGGAAATCCACTGGAGGACTACCGTCTGGTATAGCGAATGAGATTAAAACCATAAAAAAGCATGGCATGTAGCCGTGGTGTACAGCCGCAAACGGCAATGGAAAGAACGCGGGAGACGTCACAAAGCTCCTCCCCGGTAGGGGGAGCTTTGTGACGTCACCCGCGTTCTTTCCATTGCCGTTTGTGACTGTACACCAATCTTCCCCCACACCCGGTGTCGGTGAATCCTCTCCCGTCAGATGCAAAACGCACCAACTCTAATTGCCTTACAGTCTCGTGTTCGGCGTGTAAACGTGTACAAAAAGACCTCACTGGTAGGTATAGCAGATGATTCCAGTTCCAACCAATTCACTGCCAGAAAAGCTCCGCATGTAAATAAGTGCTCAAAATAGCGTGATAGCGTAAAATACGTTTAACCACTTAAAGCGGATGTGCCATGGGAACAAAATATTAAAAGTCAGCAGCTACAAATACTGCAGCTGCTGACTTTTAATAATAGGACACTTACCTGTCCTGGAGTCCAGCGCCGATCGCAGCAGAGCACGAGCGATCGCTCGTCACTCTGCTGCTCCCCCCGCCATCCACGCTGAGGGAACCAGGAAGTGAAGCGCTGCGGCTTCACTGCCCGGTTCCCTACGGCGCATGCGCGAGTCGCGCTGCGCCCGCCGATTGGCTCACACGCTGTGTGCTGGGAGCCGAGTGTTCCCAGCACACAACGGGCGACAGACGGGATGTGACGGAATGCCCGTCTTTCGCCCGTATCGTGTGGCCGGAAGTGGGTGCAAATACCTGTCTTTAGACAGGTGTCTGCACCCCCCTCCCCCCTGAAAGGTGTCAAAAGTGACACCGGAGGGGGGGAGGGTTCCGATCAGCGGGACTCCACTTTAGGGTGGAGGACCGCTTTAAGGACCGGACCAATATGCTGCCTAAAGACCCAAGGTGTTTTTACAGTTCGGGACTGCGTCACTTTAACAGACAATTGCGCGGTCGTGCGACGTGGCTCCCAAACAAAATTGGCATCCTTTTTTTCCCACAAATAGAGCTTTCTTTTGGTGGTATTTGATCACCTCTGCGGTTTTAATTTTTTGCGCTATAAACAAAAATAGAGCGACAATTTTGAAAACAAATCAATATTTTTTACTTTTTGCCATAATAAATATCCCCCAAAAACATATATAAAAATGTTTTTTTCCTCAGTTTAGGCCGATACGTATTCTTCTACCTATTTTTGGTAAAAAAAATCGCAATAAGCGTTTATCGATTGGTTTGCACAAAATTTATAGCGTTTACAAAATAGGGGATAGTTTTATTGCATTTTTATTAATTTTTTTTTTTTACTACTAATGGCGGCGATCAGCGATTTTTTTCGTGACTGCGACATTATGGCGGACACATCGGACAATTTTGACACATTTTTGGGACCATTGTCATTTTCACAGCAAAAAAGGCATTTAAATTGCATTGTTTATTGTGAAAATGACAGTTGCACTTTGGGAGTTAACCACAGGGGGCGCTGTAGGAGTTAGGGTTCACCTAGTGTGTGTTTACAACTGTAGGGGGGTGTGGCTGTAGGAATGACGTCATCGATCGAGTCTCCCCTATAAAAGGGATCACTCGATCGATGCGCCGCCACAGTGAAGCACGGGGAAGCAGTGTTTACATACGGCTCTCCCCGTTCTTCAGCTCCGGGGAGCGATCGCGACGGAGCGGCTATAAACAAATAGCCGCGCCGTCATCCCGGATCGCTCCCCGAGGGAACCCGACCGCCGCGTGTAGCGGGGGGGGGGGTCCCGATCGGACCCCCGACCCACGTCTAGGCAGGGACGTACAGGTACGCCAATGTGCCTGTACGTGGCATTCTGCCGACATACATATACATGCGGCGGTCCAGAAGTGGTTAATAACACACTTGCATCTTCAAATCTAGCACTCACATTAATCTAAAAAAATAGAGCAATACACTGCACAGAAAACACTCGTTCAGAGATGAACTGAAAACCGAGTATATTGGTCACAGCAGACCCAAGGTGTCAACTGATCGCTCACCACCTCCCCGCTGTTCCTTCCTGGATCTCTGCTTCCTTAATCGGCCTTGATACGTCACATGTTCACTTCAGATGGTTGTCGCACAGCCACGCCCCGACATGTTTCGCCATCAATCCCATGACTAATAGCCAGATTCAGAGAGAGTTAAGTCGGCGTATCAGTAGATACGCCGACGTAACTCTGAATCTGCGCCGTCGTAAATTTAGGCGTATTCTGGAAACCAGATACGCTTAAATTAGGCTAAGATACGAGCAGCGTAAGTCTCCTACGCCGTCGTATCTTAGGGTGCAATATTTAGGCTGGCCTCTAGGTGGCGCCTCCGTTGAGTTCGGCGTAGAATATGTAAATGCCTAGATACGCCGATTCACAAACGTACGTGCGCCCGACGCAGTACAGATACGCCGTTTACATTAGCCTTTTCCCGGAGTAAAGTTACCCCTGCTATATGAGGCGTACATGCGGCGTACCAATGTTAAGTATGGACGTCGTTCCCGCATCGAATTTTTAAAAATGTACGTTGTTTGCATAACTCGTCCGTGAATGGGGCTGGACGTAATTTCCGTTCACGTCAAAACCAATACGTCCTTGCGGCGTATTAGGAGCAATGCACACTGGGAGATTTCCACGGACGGCGCATGCGCCGTTCCTGAAAAACGTCAATCACGTCGGGTCACAGAAACTTAACATAAAACACTCCCCCCTGTCCCACATTTGAATTAGACGGGCTTACGCTGGCCGATTTACGTTACGCCGCCGCAACTTACGGAGCAAGTGCTTTGAGAATACAGCACTTGCCCGTCTAAGTTGCGGAGGCGTAATGTAAATCGGATACGTTACGCCCCCGCACAAAGATACGCGGATGTACGAGAATCTGGCCCATAGTCTTTTATGACGAAACATGTCGGGGCGTGGCTGTGTGGCAACCATCTGAAGTGAACTTGTGACGTATCAAGGCCGATCAAGGAAGCAGAGATCCAGGAAGGAACAGCGGGGAGGTGGTGAGCGATCAGTTGACAAAATTCAGTGGAACTTGCGCACATATTCACTTTTGTCACATGGTGAAGTTTATGAACATTAGCATTATTTTTGAATACCTGTGAATACGGATATTTCATCTTACATTGTTTACAGCGCTGCTTATATTTTATTACACTAATTTTAGGGTTTTAGAATATGTTTTTCAAAGAAGAAACAATGTATCAAAGAGTATACATTTGTATCCATGTTTCAAAAAGCATACAACGTAGCCATATATTCACCGGCCACTTTATTAGGTACACCTGTTCCGTTGCTCGGTAACACAAATTGCTAATCAGCCAATCACACGGCAGCAACTCAATGCATTTAGGGCATCTAGATGTGGTGAAGACGACTTGCTTAAGTTCAAACCCGAGCATCAGAATGGGGAAGAAAGGGGATTTAAGTGGCTTTGAACGTGGCATGGTTGTTGGTGGCAGACAGGCTGGTCTGAGTATTTCTGGGATTTTCACACACAACCATCTCTCAGGTTTACAGAGAATGGTGGGAAAAGAGAAAATCTCCAGTGAGCGGCAGTTGTGTGGAGGAAAATGCCTTGTTGAGGTCAGAGGAGAATGGGCAGACTGGTTCCAGATGATAGAAAGGCAACAGTAACTCAAATAACCACTCGTTACATCCAAGGTATGCAGAATACCATCTCTGAACGCACAACACATCGAACCTTGGAGCAGATGGGCTACAGCAGCAGAAGACCACACCGGGTGCCACTCTTGCCAGCTAAGAACAGGAAACTGAGGCTACAATTGGCACAGGATCACCAACATTGGACAATAGAAGATTGGAGGAACGTTGCCTGGTCTGATCAGTCTCGATTTCAGCTGCGACATTCAGAGGGTGGGGTCAGAATTTGGCGCATTGGATCCATCCTGCCTTGTATCACCGGGTCAGGCTGGTGGTGGGGGTGTAATGGGGGGGAGGGGATATTTTCTTGGCACACTTTGGGCCCCTTAGTACCAATAGCGCATCGTTTATACACCACGGCCCCCCTGAGTATTGTTGGTGACCATGTCCATCCCTTTATGGCTACAGTGTCCCCATCTTCTGATGACTCCTCCCAGCAGGATAATGTCACCATGTCACAAAGATCCGATCATCTCACCACTGGACAATGAGGTCCCTGTACTCCAATCATCTTCACACTGGACAATGAGGTCACTGTCCTCCAATCATCTCACCACTGGACAATGAGGTCACTGTCCTCCAATCATCTCACCACTGGACAATGAGGTCACTGTCCTCCAATCATCTCACCACTGGACAATGAGGTCACTGTCCTCCAATCATCTCACCACTGGACAATGAGGTCCCTGTCCTCCAATCATCTCACCACTGGACAATGAGGTCCCTGGACTCCAATCATCTCACCACTGGACAATGAGGTCACTGTCCTCCAATCATCTCACCACTGGACAATGAGGTCCCTGTCCTCCAATCATCTCACCACTGGACAATGAGGTCCCTGTCCTCCAATCATCGCACCACTGGACAATGGGGTCCCTGTCCTCCAATCATCTCACCACTGGACAATGAGGTCCCTGCCCTCCAATCGTCTCACCACTGGACAATGAGGTCACTGTCCTCCAATCATCTCACCACTGGACAATGAGGTCACTGCCCTCCAATCATCTCACCACTGGACAATGAGGTCACTGTCCTCCAATCATCTCACCACTGGACAATGAGGTCACTGTCCTCCAATCACCTCACCACTGGACAATGAGGTCCCTGTCCTCCAATCATCTCACCACTGGACAATGAGGTCCCTGTCCTCCAATCATCTCACCACTGGACAATGAGGTCCCTGTCCTCCAATCATCTCACCACTGGACAATGAGGTCCCTGTCCTCCAATCATCTCACCACTGGACAATGAGGTCACTGTCCTCCAATCATCTCACCACTGGACAATGAGGTCACTGTCCTCCAATCATCTCACCACTGGACAATGAGGTCCCTGTCCTCCAATCATCGCACCACTGGACAATGAGGTCCCTGTCCTCCAATCATCTCACCACTGGACAATGAGGTCCCTGTCCTCCAATCATCTCACCACTGGACAATGAGGTCACTGTCCTCCAATCATCTCATCACTGGACAATGAGGTCCCTGCCCTCCAATCGTCTCACCACTGGACAATGAGGTCACTGTCCTCCAATCATCTCACCACTGGACAATGAGGTCACTGCCCTCCAATCATCTCACCACTGGACAATGAGGTCACTGTCCTCCAATCATCTCACCACTGGACAATGAGGTCACTGCACTCCAATCATCTTACCACTGGACAATGAGGTCCCTGTCCTCCAATCATCTCACCACTGGACAATGAGGTCACTGTCCTCCAATCATCTCATCACTGGACAATGAGGTCCCTGCCCTCCAATCATCTCACCACTGGACAATGAGGTCCCTGTCCTCCAATCATCTCACCACTGGACAATGAGGTCCCTGTCCTCCAATCATCTCACCACTGGACAATGAGGTCCCTGTCCTCCAATCATCTCACCACTGGACAATGAGGTCACTGCCCTCCAATGGCCTCCACACTCCCCACATCTCATCCAATAGATAGAGCATCGTGGATGTGCAGCCGATAAATCTGCAGGAACTGTGTGATGTCATCATGTGATGTCACTATGGAGGAAAATCTCTGAGGAACGTTCCCAACACCTTGTTGTATCTATTCCACCAAGAATGAAGGCCAAAGGGGGTCCAACCCGGGACTAGCAAGGGGGACCTAATAAAGTGTCCGGTGAGGGTGTGTCAGAGAGGGTACAATGTAGTCATTGATCGGGGGAGGGGAGGGGGGAACAATGTATCTGTATTGGGGAGAAATTTTGGTTTGCTTCCAACCTCTCATGTCCACTTATCCACAGTAGGCTCCATGACACAGGAACAGGCTCATCAATAACCACCACTAGGTGGCACCACAGACTTCTTTTTTTATATATATTTCGAGGTTCACCATGGATGGCTATGTGTTGCTGAAACGGGCAAAGATGCCCCAGTGCCAGATCTGCCATGAACTTAATGCAGGCCTAAATGGAGAGGCAGAAGTTGTACCCATCTCATGGGGCGAGCAGATTCTGCAGGACAAAGCTGTGGTCAATTATAGGGGGTCTCAATTGCGACCCGACCCCATGTTTCGGGGGGCCCATGCAGCCTAGATGGAGAGGGGTGGCATAGGGGGGAAACAATGCCCTGCATTTTGCTCTTGTAGACGCGGATTGCCTGCAGGTGAGAGAGGTGGAGAAGCGGGCATTTAGCGTCTGCCAAGAGTAAAATACAGGGCATTGGTTCCCTTATATGCCACCCCCGCCACCCCTTCAATCCAGCCTGGTGCTAGATGTTTCTGGCAGTCATCAGATGCTAGGACCACCGGCTTTGCCACCCAGCTCTGCCCCCAACTCCGGCTCATAGGCTGCCCCTGATACCTAAGGTAAGAGAGTTGCCTCCCCGAGGGACGCTCCCGCCTGGTAGCCTAGAAAATATATCCTCTGCCACAGCAGTGCCCGGCGCCTGAGTATATTGTGTGTCCTCCTGTCACACTACCCCCCTCCTGTCATACTGCCCCTTCCTATCACACTGTCCCCCTACTGTCACACTACCCCCCTCCTGTCATACTGCCCCTTCCTATTACACTGCCCCCCTACTGTCACACTACCCCCCTGTCATATTGCCCCTTGCTATCACACTGCCCCCCTCCTGTCACACTGTCCCCTCCCGTCATACTGCCCCTTCCTATCACACTGCCCCCCTACTGTCACACTGCCCCCTCCTGTCATACTGCCCCTTCCTATCACACTGCCCCCCTACTGTCATACTGCCCCCTGTCATATTGCCCCTTGCTATCACACTGCCCCCTCCTGTCACACTGCCCCCTGTCACACTGTCCCCTCCCGTCATACTGCCCCTTCCTATCACACTGCCCCCCTCCTGTCACACTGTCCCCCTACTGTCACACTGCCCCCCTCCTGTCACACTGCCCCCCTCTTGTCACACTGCCCCCCTCCTGTCACACTGTCCCCTCCCGTCATACTGCCCCTTCCTATCACACTGCCCCCTCCTGTCACACTGCCCCCTCCTGTCACACTGCCCCCCCTCCTGTTACACTGCCCCCGTCACACTGCTTCCCTCTTTTCACACTGCCCCTCTCTTGTCATACTACCCCCTTCTGTCATACTTCCACCCCCTGCCATAGTGCTCCCTTCACAATCATGCTGTTCTCCCTGTTATCACACCCCCCCTCCATATCGGTCACAATGCCCCCCTTCTGTCATACTGCCCCCCATCATACTGCCCCCCTCCTGTCATACTGACCCCCGTCATACCATCCCCCATGTTATCCCACTGCCCCCCTCCTCTCACAATACCCCCTGTCATACTGCCCCACATCATACTGCCCCCTCCTGTCATTCTTCCACCCCCACCATCATACTTTTCCCCCTGATATCACACTCCCCCCTCCCCACTGGTCCAAATACCCCCCTGTCATACTGCCCAGTCTGCCCCCCTATCATACTGCCCCCTCCTGTCATACTATACCCCATCATACCACCCCCCCTGTTATCACACTGCCCCCTCCTGTCACAATACCCCCCTGTCATACTGCCCCCCTGTCACGCTGCCCCATCAAACTGCCCCCCTCCTTTCACAGTGCCCCCTTTCTATCACATTTCCCCCTCCTGTCACAACACCCCCCCCCCCATCATAATGCCCACCAATACTGTCATACCTCCACCACCTGCCATAGTGCCACCCCTCCCATCATACTGTCCCCCCTGTTATCACACTGCCCCCCCTCCTGTTACGATACCCCCTGTCATACTGCCCGCTCGGGTCACACTTCTCCCCTCCTTTCACAGAGCCCCCTCCTGTCACACTCCCCCCCCCTCTTGTCACACTGCCCCCCTCCTATCACAATACCCCCCAGTCATACTGCACCCCCCATCATACTGCCCCCTCCTGTCACAATACCCCCTCTTGTCATACTGTGCCCCCCATCATACTGCCCTCCTGTCACACTGCCCCCCTCTTATCACACTGCCCCCACCTGTCATACTGCGCCCCTATCATACTATCCCCCTTCTGTCACATAGAAACCCCTCTTGTCACACCGGCCAGTAAGTCTGTTGTTTTTCAACAGAACACGCCCTCCTGCAGATGTAGCAGTTAGAGGGATATGACAAGCCTTGTCCCACTGACAGGGGTGCTTGCAATGACCAGCTTTTATTTATTGATGTAAAATCTTTATTCTAAAAGGAACAAAACTGCTGTAATAGTGTGAGCTGGAGGTTGTCTTTAGATTCTTATAGCTAGATTCAGGTACAATGGAGCCAACTTGCGGTGGTGTAGCTTAGTGTGTTTAGGCTACGCCGCCGTAAGTCAGCTAGGCAAGTACATGATTCACAAAGTACTTGCCTGCTATCTTACGGCGGCGTAGCCTAAAGCGGGCGGGCGTAAGGGCGCCTAATTCAAATGTGTTTGAGGGGGCGTGTTTTATGTTAATGAGGCTTGACCTCACATTTTTTACATTTTATAGAACTGCGCATGCGCCGGGCGCCTACAATTCCCAGTGTGCATTGCGGCTAAGTACGCCGTACGGGCCTATTGGTTTCGACGTGGGCGTAAACGACGTAAATCCCGTTTAACGGATGACTTACGCAAACGACGTAAAAAATTTGAATTTCGACGCGGGAACGGCGGCCATACTTGACATTACTATTCCAATAGGGCCCAGCTCTAACTTTACGCGGCCTATTTCTTATGTAAATGGCGTAAATGTACTGCGTCGGCCGGGCGTACGTTCGTGAATCGGCGCATCTCCTCATTTACATATTCTACGCCGACCGCAATGGAAGCGCCACCTAGCGGCCATCCGAAATATTGCAATCTAAGATAGGACGGCGCAAGCCATCGTATCTTAGATATGTTTAAGTGTATCTCTGTTTGAGAATACACTTAAATATAAGTCGGCGTAGATTCTGAGTTAGGTCGGCTTATCTACTGATAAGCCGGCCTAACTCTTACTGAATCTACCTATTAGTGTATCTAAATCTGCTACTACATTTAACACTCCCCTCCCCCCCAGACTGAAGGTGCCCCCTGTTCTCCTTCATCCAGAGTGGGGGCACTCTAATACAGGAGGTGTGTTACTATGTGTGGTGGGTTTGGTGGGACTCGGGAGGATGGTGGTGGAGGGCTAGCAGAATGCACCTTCGCCTGTGTACACCAAAATCCTTCCACCAGCCCTGTATCCAGGTAATGCTCTGCAGGCTTCAATGGATGCAATGCTCTGCAGGCTTCAATGGATGCAATGCTCTGCAGGCTCCAATGGATGCAATGCTCTGTAGGCTTTAATGGATGCAATGCTCTGCATGCTCCAATGGATGCAGTGCTCTGCAGGCTTCAATGGATGCAAAGCTCTGCAGGCTTTAATGTATGCAAATCTCTGCATGCTTTAATGGATGCAATGCTCTGCAGGCTTCAATGGATGCAATGCTCTGCCGTTTTCAATGAATGCAATGCTCTGCAGGCTTCAATGGATGCAAAGCTCTGGAGGCTTCAATGGATGCAAAGCTCTGCAGGCTTCAATGGATGCAAAGCTCTGCAGGCTTCAATGGATGCAAAGCTCTGCAGGCTTTAATGTATGCAAAGCTCTGCATGCTTTAATGGATGCAATGCTCTGCAGGCTTCAATGGATGCAATGCTCTGCCATTTTCAATGAATGCAATGCTCTGCAGGCTTCAATGAATGCAAAGCTCTGCAGGCTTCAATGGATGCAAAGCTCTGCAGGCTTCAATGGATGCAATGCTCTGCAGCCTTCAATGGATGCAGTGCTCTGCTGGCTTCAATGGATGCAATCTTCAATGGATGCAAAGCTCTGCAGGCTTCAATGGATGCAATGCTCTGCAGGCTTCAATGGATGCAAAGCTCTGCAGGCTTCAATGGATGCAAAGCTCTGCAGGCTTTAATGGATGCAATGCTCTGCAGGCTTCAATGGATGCAATGCCCTGCAGTTTTCAATGGATGCAATGCTCTACAGGCTTCAATGGATGCAATGCTCTGCAGGCTTTAATGGATGCAATGCTCTGTAGGATTCAATGGATGCAATGCTCTGCAGGCTTCAATGGATGCAATGCTCTGTAGGCTTCAATGGGTGCAATGCTCTGCAAGCTTCAATGCTCTGCAGGCTTCAATGGATGCAATCTTCAATGGATGCAATGCTCTGCAGGCTTCAATGGATGCAATGCTCTGCAGGCTTCAATGGATGCAATGCTCTGCAGGCTTCAATGGATGCAATGCTCTGCAGGCTTTAATGGATGCAATGCTCTGCAGGCTCCAATGGATGCAATGCTCTGCAGGCTTCGATGCAAAAAAAAAACTAGTAAATGCACATTGGTCATGAGATCATTCTTGGCACATTTGCTTCCCCCCCCCCCCAGAAGGTGGACTGTTCCTTTAAGTCAGCCCATTGGCCGAATCATGAATAAATCTCGCTCTTTTCGCATTAAACGCTCCTTTTTCGAATGCCAAAACCCGGAGCAGAAATTCGCGGCTCTGCCAAAGTAAGTATCGCACCTTCCCGCTCCCCCTTCAGAGGGATTTGTGCACACAGGCCTCGCTCACAACGCAAGAAGCGGCCCATTCAGGAGGCTGTTTTGCTTGCAGCCCCTCTCCCCCCGCAGTGCCGGGCCTAGGGGGGGGGGGGCGGGGACGGCGGCCCAGTCTGAAGAGCAGTAAAATAAAATGATATAGAGCAGGTGGCGGCTGACAGCGCTGAGCATGTGACATGCGGAGATTTATACGTATATACAGTATATATATATATACATAGAGGTGAGCGCAGCAGGCGTGGAGCAGATGTCGCGCCGCACCAACAACAACGCCGGCCGCTTACACAATCGCTATACTTAGGGAAAAGCGTTAACCCTCCAAGAGCCGTGACAGCAGAGTTTGAGTAAAACTGCGAAATGCGTTGCGGGGGACACACCCCTTCCGTGCCTTTTATGCTGCGCAGACCTCTGCCAGACAGCGCAGTCAGGAGGGTGACACCTCTTCATACAATGGTGCCACCTCACCGCCCCCTGCTGACTGGACAATAAAACAGCAGTGATATCGGCTCTGATCAATGTGCTGCCCCCTGCTGATTGAGTCTTTCGGTGGCCAAAAACACAACGATTCCCACGCTGAGTTCCCGGGTCTGTACGCCCGATGTGCCCATTATGAGGGGTTCCCACCATCCCTGTGCTGAGTTCCCGGGTCTTCACACCCGCTGTGCCCATTATGAGGGGTTCCCACCATCCCTGTGCTGAGTTCCCGGGTCTGTACCCCCCGCTGTGCCCATTATGAGGGGTTCCCACCATCCCTGTGCAGAGTTCCCGGGTCTGTACACCTGCTGTGCCCATTATGAGGGGTTCCCACCATCCCTGTGCTGAGTTCCCGGGGTCTGTACACCTGCTGTGCCCATTATGAGGGGTTCCCACCATCCCTGTGCTGAGTTCCCGGGGTCTGTACACCTGCTGTGCCCATTATGAGGGGTTCCCACCATCCCTGTGCTGAGTTCCCGGGTCTTCACACCCGCTGTGCCCATTATGAGGGGTTCCCACCATCCCTGTGCAGAGTTCCCGGGTCTTCACACCCGCTGTGCCCATTATGAGGGGTTTCCACCATCCCTGTGCAGAGTTCCCGGGTCTGTACCCATTATGAGGGGTTCCCACCATCCCTGTGCTGAGTTCCTGGGTCTGTAAACCCGCTGTGCCCATTATGAGGGGTTCCCACCATCCCTGTGCTGAGTTCCCGGGTCTTCACACCCGCTGTGCCCATTATGAGGGGTTCCCACCATCCCTGTGCAGAGTTCCCGGGTCTTCACACCCGCTGTGCCCATTATGAGGGGTTCCCACCATCCCTGTGCAGAGTTCCCGGGTCTGTACCCATTATGAGGGGTTCCCACCATCCCTGTGCTGAGTTCCCGGGGTCTGTACACCCGCTGTGCCCATTATGAGGGGTTCCCACCATCACTATATAATTTAATTTGAAAATAGAATATAATAGAATATTTAATAATATATAATATAATTTAATTTAATATAATATAAATAAAATAATAAATAAAATATAATAAAAATAAAATATAATATTTAATATATAACATAATAAATTATAAAAAATATTAAAATAATAACAAATAAAATATAATATTAATACATAAAATATAATATAATATTTAATAATAATAATATATAATAGAATAGAATATCAATTATAAAAAATAGAATATTTAATAATAATAATAATAATAATAATTATAATATATATGTCTTTTACTTTCCTAAGGGCCAGTTCACACCAGACGCAGTTCCGTACAGTTTTGTGTGCATTTTGTCTGCACTATAAATGCATGCACAGTGTATTCCATGTGTATTCCAATGGCTCTGGTTCACACCATGCAGTCAGTTTCCGGTGAAGTTTGTAGCAGATTTGCGTTGTGATTGTTACATTTGAAACTTTTTCTTAACCACCACTGGAAAATGATGGATATTGTTTCACCTTCTGTAACTAATTGACTTATATTCAAGAGTACCTGTCATCATAAAAATCCCAACATTCAGCCCAACATTCATCTGCTATTCTCTCCGGCACCATCTTTGCCCGGGCATCATCCAGAGTCACCATCTTCCTCCTGGGCTGAGATC
Source organism: Rana temporaria (assembly GCF_905171775.1). Classification (NCBI taxonomy): domain Eukaryota; kingdom Metazoa; phylum Chordata; class Amphibia; order Anura; family Ranidae; genus Rana; species Rana temporaria. The sequence continues at coordinate 532,136,393 of NC_053490.1, read as the reverse complement.
CCAACTCAGAAACGACTCCATCAGGAAAACCCTGGTCCTCATCGTGTTCACAAATGTCTGACACAGATCCACCCTTATTGCAACCTCTCCCTTTGTGACTTGCTACAATGTTGCAATGATGTAGAGTCTGATAACTGGGGGAGAGGAGACTGAGGAAATGTTTCCTCCTGCCTGCAGCAGACTGATGACATTGTCTCAACCTAGGAAAACTGTTGCTGTCTACTGTGATTTGGAATTTATTCAAACTTGCTGGGTCCGCTTTAAAATATGACATCCTGGAAATAAACTGTAGCTTTTATTTTCAAATGTTATTTTTTTGCATTTCTAATTTTTGTATTTTTTATTTCTTACCATTTGTTTATTTTTTTATTTTTATTTTTTTTTATTTTTTCATTTTTATTTAAAATGTTTGTATATTATAACATCAAACTATTATTTTGTACTAGTTAAAATAACAAAAGCACAGTAAAAAAAAGTGATTGTATTTTTTTTTTTTTCAATTTTTCTTTTCTTCTAATTGTATTTTTGCATTTAATAACATCAAAACAATTGTTTTTGTACAAGTAAATGATTTGTATTTTTATGTTTTTTTTCTATTATAATTATTTGTAGTTTTATTTTCTTCTCTTTTTATTTTTTGTATTTTATAACATCAAACTAATATTTTTGTACTAGTAAAAATAATATTTTATTTGTATTTTTTTTTATTTTTTTGTAATTTTATTTTATAACATCAAACTGTTATTTTTGTACAAGTAAAAATTACAATACTTTTATGTATTTTTATTTTTTGTATTTTATATTTTTTTCTATTTTTTATTTTTGTATTTTATAACATCTAACTAATATTTTTGTACAGTCAAAACAATTATTTTTGTACAAGAAAAAAAACATGGTCAAAACAATTTTATTTTTTTGCAGTTTCATTTTTTCTATTTTTATTTTTCTATTTAAATTGTTCTATTTTATAACATGTTTTATTTTCTTCGCTTTTTATTTTTTGTATTTTATAACATCAAACTAATATTTTTGTACTAGTAAAACAAAAGAGAAAAAATAATATTTTATTTGTATTTTTTTTTGTAATTTTATTTTATAACATCAAACTGTTATTGTCAAGTAAAAATTACAATACTTTTATGTATTTTATTTTTTGTATTTTCTATTTTTTTCTATTTTTTTATTTTGTATTTTATAACATCAAACTAATATTTTTGTACAGTCAAAACAATTATTTTTGTACAAGAAAAAAAACCATGGTCAAAACAATTATTTTTTTGCAATTTTATTTTTTCCATTTTTATTTTTCTATTTAAATTGTTCTATTTTATAACATGAAACTGATATTTTTGTACAGTAAAAAAAAAAACAAAGTCAAAACAATTGTTTTGTTTTCTATTGTTAGTTTTTGTAGTTTAATTTTTCTATTTTTATTTTAGTATTTTATAACATCATATATAAATGACTGCTGCGCTTGTATCCACAATTTATATCAGATGATTATATATAAACAGCAGCTAACACAAATTTTGAAGAAACGGAAATATAGAAATTATATAAATGGGGTTCAGCGCTCCACCCCATTTATATATTTTATAACATGAAACTGTTTTTTTTGTACAAGTAAAAAATAAAAGCATGGTCAAAACAATTTTTTATTCTAATTTAAAATTGTATGCTTTTTTTTTTTCTATTTTTAGTTTTTGTAGTTTGATTTTTCTATTTTTATTTTAGTATTTTATAACATCTTATATAAAATGACTATCCACAATTTATAATCAGATGACTATATTTAAACAGCAGCTAGCACAATATTGAAGACATGGCAATATAGAAAGTATATAAATGGGGTGCAGCACTGCACCCCATTCATATATTTTATAACATCAAACTGATAGTTTTGTACAATAAAAAAAAAAAAAAAGCTTGGTCAAAACAATTGTTTTTTGCATTTTTATGTTTTTTTTTCCTAGAAAAATGTTTCTATTTTATAATCTAACTGATATTTTTGCACAATTGAAAAAAGAAATAAAAAAAGCATGGTCAAAGCAATACTTTTTTTGCATTTTTATTATTTGTATTTTTTTCTATTTTTACGTTTTTTTATTTTTACTTTTTTGTAAAAACAAAAACAAAAAAACAACAATTAATAAATAGTAATAATAGTTTTTTTTGTTTGTTTTTGTTTTTTTTTCTATTTTTATATTTGTACTTTATCACATCAAGCTGTTATTTTTGCACAAGTGAAAAAAGAAATAAAAAAAGCATGGTCAAAGCAATACTTTTTTTGCATTTTTATTATTTGTATTTTTTTCTACTTTTACGTTTTTCTATTTTTACTTTTTTGTAAAAAAAAAAAACAATAATAATAATAATTTTTTTTTTGTTTTTTTCTATTATTTTTTTGTACTTTATCACATCAAGCTGATATTTTTGTACAAGTGAAAAAAAACATGGTCAAAGCAATTATTCATTTGCATTTTTATTTTTCTATTTTATAACATCAAATTAATATTTTTGTACAATTAAAAAAAAAAAAAAAAAGCTTGGTCAAAACAATAGTTTTTTGCATTTTTATTATTTGTATTTTTTTCTATTTTTACGTTTTTCTATTTTTACTTTTTTGTAAAAAGACAAAAATACAAGTGAAAAAAGCATGGTCAAAGCAATTATTCATTTGCATTTTTATTTTTCTATTTTATAACATCAAATTAATATTTTTGTACAATTAAAAAAAAAAAGCTTGGTCAAAACAATAGTTTTTTGTATTTTTATGTTTTTTTTTGGTTTCTATTTAAATTTTTCTATTTTATAATATCTAACTGATATTTTTGCACAAGTGGAAAAAAAAAAAAGCATGGTCAAAACAATACTTTTTTTTATTTTTATTATTTGTATTTTTTTCTATTTTTACGTTTTTCTATTTTTACTTTTTTGTAAAAAAAAAAATAATAATATTTTTTTTTGTTTTTGTTTTTTTTTTCTATTTTTATACTTTATCACATCAAGCTGATATTTTTGTACAAGTGAAAAAAAGCATGGCCAAAGCAATTATTCATTTGCATTTTTATTTTTCTATTTTATAACATCAAATTAATATTTTTGTACAAGTTAAAAAAAAAAAAAAACCACAGTCGTTTTTCTTTAAAGACGTTTATTTCCTTTTTGTTACAAATATACTGAAAGCAGCCAATGTCTCATATTGAAGGCGCATACATAGTGCATATGTACATTCGTCGCGGCACGTGCGATGTGCGTCCATTGACTTGGAGCGGTCGCGGCGGGCAGGAATGTAGCAGGTTCAATGTGGAGAGAGTCCGAGCCTGAAACCGCTCTCTTCTTCGGAAAAAAAGCGGCGTCGGTGAAAACGCGTAATCCTCGCGTGTCAGCGGAAAGCTATGCTGTTGCGTTCGCACGCCGGCGAGCGGAAACATTAGCGGGAGATCTGGTGGGCGGAGTATACTGGTCCCTCGGGTTCATACCGTACAAAACTTTCTTGATAAAGAAAATAATCTATGTACAAGTGCATAAATATATAAATATATCTATTGTATAAAAATAAAAATTTCTCTCTCTTCTTTAGCAAAAAAATAAAATAAAAAAAATGGGCCAAAAGTGCTGCAAGACAAAATACTGCTGAGGGGGGATGGCAAAGCGGGAAAAACACAATCCTAAGGGGGTCTGGTTTTATGCTTTATGGCCACTAAATGGAGCTGAGGAAAGGAGGAAGTACATACTGTAACAGTTTTAGAGAACGCTAGAGGGAATTGGCAAATACATGTAAAAATTATTTGCAGATTAGATTGGTTTCATTCATCTGCTAATTCCTTCTAGCGTTCTCCAGAATCGTTGCATTCATACAAAGTGTGGGACATTGGCTCATCATTGACTCTAGGGGTTAAAATATTGGGCCATTGCTGACCCTGAGGGTATAGAACATTGGCCCATCACTGTCCCGGGGGGGGGGGTAGAATATTGTCCCATCGTTGACCCTGGAAGTGTAGAACTCTGAGCCAGGGGCTGTGGAATATTGGCCCATTACTGTCTCTGGGGGGTAGAATATTGGCCCATTGCTGACCCTAAGGGGACATAGAATATTGGCCCATCACTGTCCCTGGGGGGTAGAATATTGGCCCATCGCTGTCCCTGGGGGGTAGAATATTGACCCATTGCTGACCCTCGTGGTATAGAACATTGGCCCATCACTGTCCCTGGGGGAGTAGAATATTGTCCCATCGTTGACCCTGAAGGTGTAGAACACTGACCCAGGGGTTGTAGAACATTGGCCCATCACTGTCCCTAGGGGGGGTAGAATATTGACCCATTGCTGACCCTCGTGGTATAGAACATTGGCCCATTACTGTCCCTGGGGGGGGTAGAATATTGTCCCATCGTTGACCCTGGAGGTGTAGAACACTGACCCAGGGGATGTAGAACATTGGCCCATCACTGTCCCTAGGGGGGTAGAATATTGTCCCATCCCTGACTCTGGGAAGGTAGAATATTGGCCCATTGCTGACCCTAAGGGGAGATAGAATATTGGCCCATCACTGTCCCTGGGGGGTAGAATATTGGCCCATCGCTGTCCCTGGGGGGTAGAATATTGACCCATTGCTGACCCTCGTGGTATAGAACATTGGCCCATCACTGTCCCTGGGGGGGGGAAGAATATTGTCCCATCGTTGACCCTGGAGGTGTAGAACACTGACCCAGGGGCTGTAGAACATTGGCCCATCACTGTCCCTAGGGGGGGTAGAATATTGACCCATTGCTGACCCTCGTGGTATAGAACATTGGCCCATCACTGTCCCTGGGGGGGGTAGAATATTGTCCCATCGTTGACCCTGGAGGTGTAGAACACTGACCCAGGGGCTGTAGAACATTGGCCCATCACTGTCCCTAGGAGGGGGTAAAATATTGTCCCATCCCTGACTCTGGGAAGGTAGAATATTGGCCCATTGCTGACCCTAAGTGGAGATAGAATATTGGCCCATCACTGTCCCTGGGGGTGTAGAATAAAAAATAACACTGGCCCATCGCTGAACATGGCAGTGAAGAATATTGGCCCATCATTGACCATGGGCGGCGTTAATACATAGGCCCATCGCTAACTCTGTGGGGGTATATTGGCCCAGCTAAACATGTGGGCGTAGAACATTGGCCCATCGCTGACACTAGGGGTTAAAATATTGACCCATTGATGACCCTGAGAGGGTAGAATATTGTCCCATTGATGACCCAGGGGGTGTAGAACATCGGCCCTTCACCGTCCCTAAGGGGGTGTAGAATATTGGCACACCACTGTCCCTGTGGGGGCGGGGTAGAATATTGGCCCATCACTGTCCCTAGGGGGGTAGAATATTGTCCTATCGCCAACCCTGGAGGTGTAGAACATTGGCCCGTCGCTGACCTTGGGAAGATAGAACATTGGCCCATTTCTGACCCTGGGGGTGTGGAACATTGGCCCATTGCTGACCCTGGGGGTAAAACTTTGGCCCCTTCTTTGACCCTACGGGTTAAAACACTGGTCCATCACTGACCATGGGGGGGGGTGTACAACATTGGCACATCGCTGACCCTGGAGTGGGTAGAATATTGGCCTGTCGCTGCCCCTGTGGGTGAAGAACATTGGCCCATTGCTGACCCTGGGAGGGTAGAACATTGGCCCGTTGCTGTCCAGTAACACTCAGCATTATTCTGTGGCGCAGCACAGTCTCCCCATAGAAAGTCCTTTATATTCAGTCTTTCGTCCTTTAGGTTGCCGGCCTGGTGTAGTCAGAAGGACTTGTGTCCGTATTTCCGCCCTGAAGGGAGTTCTGATGAAGTTCGGGGTCCACAGGAGGATCCGGACCATCGCTGGTGTCCATGGACTCCACCGGAGGGAGATGACATGAAGAACCTGCGGGGGGGGGGGAGATAAAGTTAGACAATCTCCCCATCATACATGTACACGGCCTTCCCCTCAGTCTTGTACTGACTCCCCCCCACCTTCAGCAGAAATGGAACAGCCCGCCCCAATAAATGCAGCACAGGGCGCTACCAAGTGTGCCGGTGACTTGTCGGTATGGTTCCCCTATCCAGATGGTTCCTGTAAGGACTGCGCAGGCGCAATCCTTGCCGACGGAAATCTCCGAACCTCGGGGGGCATCCAGGCTCATTCTTTAACATCCCCGTGGATTGGAGGATGTTGGAAAAAGAGCCAGGAGGCGGAGCGAGGACGTGAGGCCGACTGGCAACTTTCCTTAACCACTTAAGGACCGGACCAATATGCTGCTAAATGACCCAAGGGGTTTTTACAATTCGGCACTGCGTCGCTTTAACAGACAATTGCGCGGTCGTACGACGCGGCTCCCAAACAAAATTGGCGTCCTTTTTTCCCCACAAATAGAGCTTTTATTTGGTGGTATTTGATCACCTCTGCGGTTTTTATTTTTTGCGCTATAAACAAAAATAGAGCGACAATTTTGAAAAAAATGCAATATTTTTTACTTTTTGCTCTAATAAATATCCCCCAAAAACATATATATATAAAAAAAAATTTCCTCAGTTTAGACCGATACGTATTCTTCTACCTATTTTTGGTAAACAAAATCGCAATAAACGTTTATCGATTGGTTTGCGCAAAATTTATAGCGTTTACAAAATAGGGGATAGTTTTATTGCATTTTTATAATTTTTTTTTTTTTTTACTACTAATTGCGGCGATCAGCGTTTTTTTTCCGTGACTGCGACATTATGGCGGACACTTCGGAACATTTTGACACATTTTTGGGACCATTGTCATTTTCACAGCAAAAAATGCATTTAAATTGCATTGTTTATTGTGAAAATGACAGTTGCAGTTTGGGAGTTAACCACAGGGGGCCCTGAAGGAGTTAGGGTTCACTTAGTGTGTGTTTACAACTGTAGGGGGGTGTGGCTGTAGGGCTGAAGTCACCGATCGAGTCTCCCTAATAGAAGGGATGACTCGATCGATGCAGCCGCCACAGTGAAGCACGGGAAAGCTGTGTTTACATACGGCTCTCCCCGTTCTTCAGCTCCGGGGAGCGATCGCGACGGAGCGGCTATAAAGGAATAGCCGCGCCGTCGTCCCGGATCGCTCCCCGAGGGAATCCGACCGCCGCATGTAGCGGGGGGGGTCCCGATCGGAGCCGCGGAAAGGCAGGGACGTACATGTACGCCAATGTGCCTGTACGTGCCATTCTGCCGACATATATCTACATGCGGCGGTCGGGAAGCAGTTAAATTCCACGTCGCCCTGGATGCCAGTCAAGGTTCGGAGATTTCTGTCGGCAAGGATTGCGCCTGCGCAGTCCTTACAGGAACCATCTCGATAGCCGGAACCATATTGGCAGATCACCGGCAGTAGCGGACTCTCTGTGAGTGTCATGGCACCTCGCAACAAAATGTTTATTGGTAACATTTTCTATAAATAATAATGGATACAATGTAAATATTTTTGTATAAACTGACGAAAAAAAAAGTAAACAGTAACCAAAAACCATCCCACTTTATGTTTGGTGTCCTACCTGGAGAATACGGCTTCTCAGTGGGCACCGAGAGGATGGGGAACCGGGTGCCATCTAGGACGTGGGTGGGGTCCTCGGGGTGGGAGACCTGGATGTAGGGGTGGGTTGTCTCGTCCTCATACAATACGGTCATCTCGCAAGATTGCGCCCGGCGAAGCCTGCAATACACAGGAAAACACGTTACATGGGAGGAGAAACATGCTACACGTCTACAGCCAATCACTACCATCACATTGGTGGGGGGGGGGGGGGGGGCGCTAAAAAATTCTTCTGGAGCTCAACCATTATTGATATTATTAGATACTAGATACATGTATAATGTGTGTGTATATATATTTATATATATATATATATATATATATATATATATATATATATATAAATCTACCGATATATAGACATAGATCTATCATTATAATTATTATTGATATTATTAGATACATGTATAATGTGTGTGTGTGTATATATATATATAGCCATGAATCTATCATTATAATTGTTATTGGCATTAGCAATGTACATTAGCACAGCTTACACTATTTAATTTAAAATCATATTTATTAATAATAGATTGTATTTATTAATAAAATTATTATTGTGTAATATTAATATTATTGACATTATTATAAAAAATACACATATACATATACAATAATTATTATTGTCATTAGCACAGCTTACACTATTTGATTTAAAATCATATTTATAATTAATAGATTATATTTTGTTTGTGTAATATTATTGACATTATTATAAAAAATACACACAAACACATATATATATATATATATTTATATTATAATTATTATGGTCATTAGCACAGCTTACGCTATTTAATTTAAAATCATTTTTTTATTAATAGATTGTATTTTTTATGAATAAAATCATTTATTATTGCGTAATATTAATATTATGTATATATATTATAAAATTATAATTATTATTGTCATCTGTGATGTACATTAGCACATCTTCTACTCCTATTTAGTTTAAAATCATATTTATTAATAAATTGTATTTTTACACACATATACATTAATAAATATGAGTAGAAGATGTGCTAATGTACAGTATTTGATTTAAAATCATATTTATTATTAATAGATGGTATTTTGTTTGTGTAATATTATTGACATTATTATAAAAAATACACACAAACATATATATATATTTATTTATATTATAATTATTATTGTCATTAGCACAGCTTACACTATTTAATTTAAAATCACATTTATTATTAATAGATAGTAATTTTATTAATACAACTATTTGTTATTGTGTAATATTATTGACATTATTATAAAAAAATACACACATACATACATATTATATATATATATATATATATATATATATATATATATATATATATATATATATATATATATATATATATATATATATATATATATATATATATATATATATATTATAATTATTATTGTATTATTGTCATTAGCACAGCTTACGCTATTTAATTTAAAATCATATTTTTTATTAATAGATTGTATTTTTTTATGAATAAAATCATTTATTATTGCGTAATATTAATATTATGTATATATATTATAAAATTATAATTATTATTGTCATTAGTGATGTACATTAGCACATCTTCTATTCATATTTATTAATGTATATGTGTGTAAAAATACAATTTATTAATAAATATGATTTTAAACTAAATAGGAGTAGAGGATGTGCTAATGTACATCACTAATGACAATAATAATTATAATTTTATAATATATATACATAATATTAAGCAATAATAAATGATTTTATTCTTAAAAAATACAATCTATTAATAAAAAAATAAAAAATATGATTTTAAATTAAATAGCGTAAGCTGTGCTAATGACCATAATAATATATATATAAATATATATATATATATATATATATATATATATATATATATATATATATATATGTGTATGTGTGTATTTTTTATAATAATGTCAATAATATTACACAATAACAAATAATTGTATTACTAAAATTACTATCTATTAATAATAAATGTGATTTTAAATGAAATAGTGTAAGCTATGCTAATGACAATAATAATTATAATATAAATATATATATATATATATATATATATATATATATATATATATATATATATATATATATATATATATATATATATATGTGTTTGTGTGTATTTTTTATAATAATGTCAATAATATTACACAAACAAAATATAATCTATTAATTATAAATATGATTTTAAATCAAATAGTGTAAGCTGTGCTAATGACAATAATAATTATTGTATATGTATGTGTGTATTTTTTATAATAATGTCAATAATATTAATATTACACAATAATAATTTTATTAATAAAAAATACAATCTATTATTAATAAATATGATTTTAAATGTGTATTATTATTATCATTATTATTATTATATTATTATTATTATTAACATTAGTGATGTACATTAGCACATCTTTCACACCTATTTGATTTTGAATCATATTTAAGCATTGATTGTATTTTTATTAATTATAATAATTTATTATTGTGTATTAGCAAATCTTCCATTCTGATTTCATTTTAAATTAGATTTATTTTAAATGAATAATATTTTTTTTATTAAATATAATAATGTTCTTCTTATTATTATTATTATTATTATTATTATTATTATTATATTAAATTATTGTGTATTATTAATATTATTGGCACTAATATAAATAGATAGATAGATAGATAGATAGATAGATAGATAGATAGATAGATAGATAGATAGATAGATAGATAGATAGATAGATAGATAGATATGATAGAATCTAAAGTTTTTTTAAATTATATAATCAATAGTATAAAAGAGTTAACATGTTTCGAGGGTTCACATTCCGCCTTAATCAGGGCTTATATATCTTGTAACTAGGGCTCGTTCACAAGGGCAGTAGGCCTTGCCACCCCTCTGAAAAGGGAGCCGTGGTGGATCACTTTACAGAAGGTGGCTAACAGGCACATTATAAGTGCCACATTATGTATTATCACCAGTATGTGACGCACTCTGAACTCTCCTACCATTGGTCTGCTGCCCTCATTGCTTTCTACATATTCTGATTTCTCAGAAGACCCTCTCCCTTTTTTTGGGGGGTACATGTGTGCAGCAGCCTCACCAAAAAGCTTTTCTAATAAGCCGAGTAATAAGACACTAAACTGGTCATTATTATTATTAGAAGATCCTGCGCCCTCCATAGTCGCTATCATGCGTCATTGCTTTTCCTAACACCCCCATTGTAATCACAGATGACATCAGGGAAACTTACTCGCAGGGCTGTTGATGGTCTGCTGGTTCTGGGGGTCCGGCTTCACTTCCCGAGAGCAGAGTGCTGGCCTCATCCTGCGTCCAAACACAAGAAGAATTCAGCATAATATTTGTACGCACGGCAGGACGTTATTATTGTACCGCGCCATGATAATGTATCTCATTACCCCCCCAACAATGCTCATTGACCTGTCAATAGGTTTACAATGACTCCATAAAATTAGATATTTATTGTTTGCTGTAGAATGTGCGCATAACTTTGCATGAAGGTGGCCAGTCATAAGAATGCCCCTTACATTGGTGGCCAGTCATAAGAATGCCCCTTACATTGGTGGCCAGTCATAAGAATGTCCCTTACATTGGTGGCCAGTCATAAGAATGTCCCTTACATTGGTGATCAGTGGGAAGAATGTCCCTTACATTGGTGATCAGTGAGAAGAATGCTCCTTACATTGGTGATCAGTGAGAAGAATGTTCCTTACATTGGTGATCAGTGAGAAGAATGTTCCTTACATTGGTGATCAGTGAGAAGAATGTTCCTTACATTGGTGATCAGTGGGAAGAATGTTCCTTACATTGGTGACCAGTGAGAAGAATGTCCCTTACATTGGTGATCAGTGGGAAGAATGTTACTTACATTGGTGATCAGTGAGAAGAATGATCCTTACATTGGTGATCAGTGAGAAGAATGTTCCTTACATTGGTGATCAGTGAGAAGAATGTTCCTTACATTGGTGGTCAGTGGGAAGAATGTTCCTTACATTGGTGGCCAGTCATAAGCATGCCCTTACATTGGTGGTAAGTCTTAAGAATGTCCCTTATATTAATGGCCAGTCATAACAATGCCCCTTACATTGGTGGCCAGTCATAAGAATGTCCCTTACATTGGTGGCCAGTCATAAGCATGCCCTTACATTGGTGGTAAGTCTTAAGAATGTCCCTTATATTAATGGCCAGTCATAACAATGCCCCTACATTGGTGGCCAGTCATAAAAATGCCCCTTACATTGGTGGCCAGTCATGAGAATGCCCTTAACATTGGTGGTCAGTCAAAGGAATGGCCCTACATTGGTGGCCAGTCATAAGAATGCCCCTTACATTGATGGCTAGACCTAAGAATGCCCCTACATTGGTGGCCAGTCATAAGACTGATCTTAACTTTGGTGGCATAAAAATGCCCCTTACATTGGTGGCCAGTCATAAGAATGCCCCCTACATTGGTGGCCAGTCATAAGAATGTCCCTTACATTGGTGGTCAGTCAAAGGAATACCCTTATAGTGGTATTTTGACCACCACTGCTATAGACAACGAAATTGGGTAATTGGTGCCAAAAAGCTGGCTCTTCCAATTGGCATTGGATCCGGAACTAAGTAGGCACCATTAAATGGGAGGTTAATTAGCCACAGCTCAAGGAACTCCTAGCCACCTGTGAAGGAACTCTAGGGTTCCATGGAACCCTAGTTGAGGATGCCTACTCTAAAGTCTATAGACTTGTTACCTAGTCTGCTGCAGGCAGGAGGAAGCATTTCCTCAGTCTACCACCCCCAAAGATCAAACTGTAACATTGTAACCTTGACAAGTTACTAAACATTCATGGACTTACCATGAAATGATATGCGATGGCCAACATTGCTTTTGCATGTAAACCTTGTATCAGTCAACATTGTAACCACGTCCCCAACCTGTATCCTAATCGTATCGTTACTCAATATAAAATTCGGTAAAATAAACTGATATATGAGGATCCACCGAAAGGTTAAGCCATACCACAAAGGGTCAGGTGAGCCGCTGGGAAGAACAGAGCCGTACCTGGTGTAGAGCCTTGGCGCAATAATCTCGCTCTTTCCCTCCAGAATAAATCAGCTTGGCGGGTGGACAGGTTCCGTTTACAAAGGCGCCGTTGGAATACGGAATGGTGCTGACAGCGGGGGTCCCCCTTAGTGGAACCATCGTGTACTGGCAGGAAGAGTTCAGGATGCCGGTACTTGGAAATGTGATGTCCGTGGTTTGCTCTGCAGGTAAGCAAAATGTGCATTAGAGTGTATATAGAGCAAAAATAAATAAATAAAATAAACTAAACGTGAAAAAAAAGTAAAAAAAAAAACAATAATAAAATAAATACATATTATTAATAATACATAATAAATAGGTAAAATAAAATATTAGTAATAAAATGAAATAAATATAATTATTATTATTTATTTCATTTTATTTTATTAATAAACAGGTCAAATAAAATAATAGTAATACAATGAAATAAATATAATTATTATTATTTATTTCATTTTATTTTATTTTATTAATAAATAGGTAAAATAAAATATTGGTAATAAAATAAAATAAAATAAATATAACTATTGTTATTTATATTTATTTCATTTTATTTTATTAATAAATAGGTAAAATAAAATGATAGTAATAAAATTAAATTAAATAAATATAAATAAGAATTAGATTTATTTAATTACTATTATTTTATTTTACCTATTTATTATGTATTATTATTATTATTATTATTATTATTATTATTATTATTTTTATGGTCAAATAAAATAATAGTAATAAAATAAAATGAAATAAATATAATTATTATTATTATGTATTTAATTTAATTGTATTAATAAATAGGTAAAATAAAATAGTAATAAAATAAAATGAAATAAATATAACTATTGTTATTTATATTTGATTTTATTTTATTAATAAATAGGTAAAATAAAATAATAGTAATAAAATAAAATGAAATAAATATAAATAATAATTATATTTATTTAATTTAATTTAATTACTATTATTTTATTTTACCCATTTATTATGTATTATTTTTATGGTCAAATAAAATAATAGTAATAAAATAAAATGAAATAAATATAACTATTGTAATTTATATTTATTTGATTTTATTTTATTAATAAATAGGTAAAATAAAATGATAGTAATAAAATAAAATAAAATCAAATAAATATAAATAACAATAGTTATATTTATTTAATTTTATTTAATTGCTATTATTTTATTTTACCTATTTATTATTATTATTATTATTATTATTATTAATAATAATAATAATATGTATTTATTTTATTATTAATTTTTTTTACTTTTTTTTCACATTTATGCCGCGTACACACGATTGGACATTCCGAAAGAAAATCGTTGATTTTTTTTTTTTTTTCTGACAGAATGTTGGCTCAAACTTGTCTTGCATACACACGGTCGCACAAATGTTGCTCGGAAATTCCTGAACTTCAAGAACGCGGGGATGTGCAACACGTACGACGAGCCGAGAAAGTTGAAGTACAATGATTCCGAGCATGCGTAGGATTTTTGTGTGCATCGGATACACACGATCGGAATTTCCGACCACAACTTATGTGGTCGGAAAATTTGAGAACCGGCTGTCAAATATTTGTGGTCGGAAATTCCGACAGCAAGCGTCCGATGGAGCCTACACACGGTCGGAATATCCAGCCAAAAGCTCACATTTGTTGTCGGAAATTCCGATCATGTGTACGCAGCATTAGGTTTTTTTTTGTTTTGTTTTTTGCATTATTTTTTTGCTTTATTTTATTACAATGATTAATTACATTTTACCTTATTACTATGTATTATTATTATTATTATTATTATTATTATTATTATTATTATTAATAATACATAGTAATAAGGTAAAATAAAATGTATAAATAAATTATAGTAATAAAATAAAGTAAAAAATAATGCAAAAAACAAAAAATAAAATAAAAAGTGAATCAGAGTGTATAAAGAGCAGGTAAAAAAATAAACTACATGCTCTATCAAGTTAAACACAATTTTGTGGAAATCCGTTCATTCATTCTCAATTTTAATTTCCAAAATTGAAAAATACGATTTCTGTAAAATCCTTTTCTCGGGAGTCCATTGAGGGGCACAACCTGATGGTAAGCAACCTAGGGTTATACTGCCTAGTGCCCATTTCTCCTATAGGTGGCAGTATAACCATTGTCTGCTTACTATCAAAGCTGTGTCCCTCATTGGACCATACAGAAAATAATTGAAAAATAATTCACTATTATTATAATGGATGGATCATCCTCTATGAATAATCCACTACCAACCTGTGGCCAATCAAGTTGAAGAAACCGATCAAACAAGTCCAATCACTTTCTATCAGATTGTTTGGCAGCTTCTGATCAATTTAATATAGATTTAATTCTATTAAATCCATTTTAGCAATTTATTGGGATTAAGAACCAGGACTTACTCTGCTTGGACAGCGCCCTCCACAGGCAGATGGGGGTGAACGCCACAATGAGAAGGACGATGGATCCTAGGACCACGCCAACTATCAGGTAAGGCAAGTCGCTGGATCGGGCAACGGTGGCTGTACCCAATGCCCCGCCCCTGCCTGGGGGAGGAGGGGGTGTCGGTACCATGGACTGGGGAGGCCGGCCTGGCTGGGAGGATGACTTTCGAGCTGCAGATAAGGGAAAACATCAGAAAAGGACAGGTGTTAAACATTTAAAAAAAAAACCTCACGGTATGCTGGGGTATTTTACAACAAATCTAGGATCATAATCCAATAGGCCGGGTAAAGCCAGACTCACCTTTTGTCTCACAGATCATGACATTGCTAAATTCGCTCTCCCCTCCTTCGTTATAACACCGCATCTTGATATCGTATGAGGTCTCCGGCTGCAGATGACTGATGGAGTGCCAATGTCGGTCACCTGGAGGAGGAAGAGATAATGTAACTGTCAATGTACACCACGGAACCAATTCCTTAGCTGGCCACATGACCAACTGCCAAGGGGATCTGGAAATGTCTTAAATGTGAATACCAAAAGTTCAGTAGAAACACCCATAATTCAGTAGAAACACCCATAATTCAGTAGGAACACCCAAAATTGAGTGTGATCACTCAAAATTGAACAAAAAAAAATTGTGTAGAAACACTCAAAATTGAGTAGTAACATGCAAAATTGAGTGTGAACTGTGTGCACTGATCACTCAAAATGTAATAATATTGAGTATGAACATTCAAAATAGAGTAGGAGCACCCAATTTTGAGTAAAATTGAGTAGAAACACTCAAAATTGAAAAGAAGCCCCCAAAATTGAGTAGGAACACTCCAAATTTTGTAAAATTTTGTAGAAACACACAAAATGTTGTAGGAACACCCAGAATTGAGTATGAACATTCAAAATTGAGTAGGAACACCCAAAATTGAGCAGGAACACTCAAAATTTGAGAAGAAGCACCCACAATTGAGCAGGAACACTCAAAATGTAGTACAATTTAGTAGAAACACCCAAAATTGAGGAGGAAGAGATAACGTAAATGTACACCATGAAACCAATTCCTTAGCTGGCCACCTAAGAATGTTTTCACTGACCTGAAAATGTCTGTGAATACCCAAGGTTCAGTAGAAACACCCATAATTGAGTGTGATCACCCAAAATGGAATAAAATTGAGTAGAAACACTCGAAATGTAGTAGTAACACGCAAAATTGAGTGTGATCACTCAAAATTGAATAACATTTTGTAGAAACACCCACAATTGAGTATGAACATGCAAAATTGAATACAATTGAGTAGAAACACCCAAAATTTAGTAGGAACATTCAAAATTTAGTACAATTTAGTAGAAACACCCAAATTGAGGAGGAAGAGATAACGTAACTGTCAATGTACACCATGGAACCAATTCCTTAGCTGGCCACCTAAGTGTTTTCACTGGCCACATGACTACCTGCTAAGGGGACCTGAAAATGTCTTAAATGTGAATACCCAAGGTTCAGTAGAAACACCCATAATTGAGTGTGATCACCCAAAATGGAATAAAATTGAGTAGAAACACTCAAAATTTTGTAGGAACATTCAATTTTGAGTAAAATTGAATAGGAACACCCAAAATTGAGCGCGAACACTCAAAATTGAGAAAAAGCACCCAAAATTGAGTAGGAACACTTTGTAAATTTTTGAAGAAACAGACAAAATTGAGTAGCAACACACAAAATTGAATAGAAACACTAAATGTTGAGTAGGAACACCCACAATTGAGCAGGAACACTCAAAATGTAGTACAATTTAGTAGAAACACCCAAAATTGAGGAGGAAGAGATAACGTAACTGTCAATGTACACCATGGAACCATTTTCATAGCTGGCCATCTAAGAATGTTTTCACTGGCCACATGACTACCTGCTAAGGGGACCTGAAAATGTCTTAAATGTGAATACCCAAAGTTTAGTAGAAACACCCATAATGGAGTGTGATCACCCAAACGGAATAAAATTGAGTAGGAACACTCAAAATTGAGTGTGATCACTCAAAATTGAATAACATTTTGTAGAAACACCCAAAATTGAGTATGAACATGCAAAATTGAATACAATTGAGTATAAACACTCAAAATTGAGTAGGAACATTCAAAATAAAGTAGGAGCACACAAAATTGAGTAGGAACACTCAGAATTTTGTAAAATTTAGCAGAAACACTCAAAATTGAGTAGGAACACCCAAAATTGAGTAGGAACATCCACAATTGAGTAGGAACATTCAAAATAGAGTAGGAGCACCCAAAATGTTGTAGAAACACCCACAATTGAGTATGAACATTCAAAATAGAGTAGGAACATTCAAAATTGAGTAGGAACACCCAAAATTGAGTAGGAACACCCACAATTGAGTATGAACATTCAAAATTGAGTAGGAACACCCAAAATTTAGTAAGAACACCCAAAATTGAGTATTTACATTCAAAATAGAGTAGGAACACTCAATTTTCAGTAGGAACACCCAAAATTGAGCAGGAACACTCACAATTGAGAAGAAGCACCAAAAATTTAGTAGGAACACTCAAAATTTTGTAGAAACACCCAAAATTGAGGAGGAAGAGATAATGTAACTGTCAATGTACACCATGGAACCAATTTCTTTGCTGGCCATCTAAGAATGTTTTCACTGGCCACATGACTACCTGCCAAGGGGACCTGGAAATGTCTTAAATGTGAATACCCAAAATTCAGTAGAAACACAAAAAATTGAGTAGTAACACGCAAAATGTTGTGTGATCACTCAAAATTGAATAAAATTGAGTAGGAACACCCAAAATTGAGTATGAACATTCAAAATTGAGTAGGAACACCAAAAATTGAGTATGAACATTCAAAATTTAGTAGGAACACAACATTGTGAGTAAAATTGAGTAGGAACACTCAAAATTGAGAGGAACACCCAAAATTAAGTAGGAACACCCACAATTCAGTATGAACATTCAAAATAGAGTAGGAGCACCCAAAATTGAGTAGTAACGTGCAAAATTGAGCGTGATCACTCACAACTGAATACAATTGAGTAGAAACACTCAAAATTGAGTAGGAACACCCAAAATTGAGTATTTACATTCAAAATTGAGTAGGAACACTCAATTTTCAGTAGGAACACCCACAATTGAGCAGGAACACTCACAATTGAGAAGAAGCAACAAAAATTTAGTAGGAACACTCAAAATTTTGTAAAATTTTGTAGAAACACCCAAAATTGAGGAGGAAGAGATAACGTAACTGTCAATGTACACCATGGAACCAATTTCTTAGCTGGCCACCTAAGAATGTTTTCACTGGCCACATGACTACCTGCCAAGGGGACCTGGAAATGTCTTAAATGTGAATACCCAAAATTCAGTAGAAACACAAAAAATTGAGTAGTAACACGCAAAATTTAGTGTGATCACTCAAAATAGAATACATTTGAGTAGGAACACCCAAAATTGAGTATGAACATTCAAAATTGATTAGGAACACCCAAAATTTAGTAGGAACACAACATTGTGAGTAAAATTGAGTAGGAACACCCAAAATTTAGTAGGAACAGAACATTGTGAGTAAAATTGAGTAGGAACACTCAAAATTGAGAGGAAGCACCCAAAATTAAGTAGGAACACTCAAAATGTTGTAAAATTTTGTAGAAACGCCCAAAATTTAGTAGAAGCACCCACAATTAAGTAAGAATTCCCAACATTGAGTGTGAACATGCCAAGTTGAGTAGAACACCCAAACCATACTGAAAGCCACCACCTCTGACATGTGACTTTTGGGTGGAGGAACCCTTTAGCTGCTTTATATGTACTAGAAATTTGGCTAAGATGAGCCAATATGAGGAATGACCCTCTGGGATTATCACAGTACAGGTGGTCACCACTTACCTTCCACTACGTCCTTCTTATAATCGCTGTCGTTGTCACTGTCTGTTGGTCGGTAGTAGATGTAGAAGCCATGAATTGGAGTGTTGTTGTTACTCGCTGAAATGTACTGCAAAAAAAAAATCATCTTTGAGTATCATAGTAAGCGTCAGAGCTTTTTTTCTCAGAAAATAGGTGCAGGAACTCAACCACAACCCCGTTCAGATTTCACAAACAGTAGAAGGGTCTTAAAGGGGCAGAGTTCAGAGGGGTTACACACAGAGTGCATAGCTGTCACTTGTAAACACAGAAACCAGACTTCTGTGTTTACAAGTGATTGTGGTGAGCAGGCACCAAAGGGTCTGAGCCAAAAGTGGTGGAACTGAGTTCCCCCAAGTTCCCCCTGAAAAAACGCCCTGGAAAGCGTATATATATATCCATCTATAGTAGGCAGAAACACAGGGCTGCATTGTCAGAGGCGGGCAGGGGGCCACCATATTGAAATAAATAAAGCAATATAATAAAAAAAGAAGACAATAAAGGGGTATTTTAGGAGAAAATGGAAATAACCCATGTGTCCAGGGCCCACAGTGTTGCCCCAATTAAAAATTTGCCACCAGCTGGTGAAATAGAGTATTGCAGCTTGACCCATGACATTAAATGGATTTCTTTGGGAGCCAGCGCATTTCATTGGTCAGACTTTAGGCCACACAGTGACTAATAGCAGGAGTAGGGCATTTTAAGATATGAAGATATCTGTGTAGTAACCCCTCTCCCCTCCCATTTCTTTAAATAACAGACCTCCCCCAACAGTCCTGTATTCCAGGGGCATAGTCCTGCTGCCCATCACTGTAGAGATGTAGGTGGAGTTTGAGGCAAATGGTCCCACTGGGTTGCTTACAGTGAAGGGCAGTGGAACACCATGACTGCTGTCTGGAGGTGAGCCCCTATTTTTTATAATGATTACAGTGGGTTTCCGCTGGGTGACTCACCTGCAGACCCTGTGTTTACATGTAAATAACCGTCATTCATATGTAAATAACGGGAGCATTCATATGTCTATCATGCCCCTCTGCAGTGAAGAAATCATGTGCTGTAACCTCTAGCAACCAATCAGTGAGCCGTAATGTGTGCTGTAACCTTTAGCAACCAATCAGTGAGCCGTAATGTGTGCTGTAACCTCTAGCAACCAGTCAGTAAGTGGTAATGATATGCTGGAACCCCTGGCAATCAATCAGTGAGCAGTATCACTGTACAGTTAACGCAAAGCAACCAATCAACAAGAAGAAATCATGTGCTGTAACCTCTAGCAACTAATCAGTGAGCAGTAATGTGTATTGCAACCTCTAGCAACCAGTCAGTAAGTGGTAATGATATGCTGCAACCTCTGGCAACCAATCGTAATCGCTGCCTGATCTGATACAGTAAACTGATTTTAAGTCTAGCTGATATTTATTGTATGTCTCAGAGCAGGTGGAGAGCAAAATTGCATAGGGAGGGGGGGGGGGGGCAAGATTTTTTTTGCCCATGGTCCAATCAACATTAAAGACAGATCTATGTAAGAGGTAATCAATACCTAAAAGTTTTACTAAGCATGCGTGTACAGGAAAAATGTGTCTGATGTTAGGTTCACTTTAAGTGAACCTAGGTACTGCATGCTAGTTGGGGACATTGGAGCTTGTAATTAGAGGCTGGTGCCACTAGGGGTCACTAAAACAATATGTACATTTTGAAACATCACACCTGGTTGCATTCTTCGGCCTCCAGATGCCCATAGGCAGAAGCCTAAGGGGTCTTTTTTTTTTTTTAAAGTGTATTTTGTGCGTGTACTCGAGAGAGGAGCCGGACTGCAGGAGTTGGGAGTAGGCAGGCCTCCCCCAGAGGCAATCTGCCACCTTTCTCCATGCCCCGGGTGGCAATGGCGGGTGTGTGAGGGGGTCCTCCCACACAGCCTGCCCTACCTGCTCCGCTTTGAAGCCCAACGGGGCAGAGGGAGTGAGAGGATTAGCCCGCTCAACCAGCCCCATTAGTCCTTCGCCTCTCTTTAGAGACCGAGTGGTCAAAGTGCGTGTGTTAACCCAATTTCGAGTGCGTGTGTAAGTGTGGTGGTTTTTGTGGGAGGGGGGTGGGCGTACTAAGCACAGGCTTACCTCGCATAGCACACCCACCGGGAGCCGGGCTGAGACCACCAAACTCAATTCACATGTAGCCGAGACCGGGATCCGAACCTCTAGCTTTAGAGGTGAATGGCTTGTCAGCGCAGTGCCAATCGCGTTGAGCCACCGCAGCTCCCTCCTAAGTGGTCTTTTAATAAAAGGTATTATTGCCATATACTACAGAGTAGGATCGTAATCTCACCATCCATTTCAGCATTATGGTGGTCTCGTTGAGGGCCTCAGTGAAGGTGATGTACGGTCCCGTGACTGGACGATCGTTGATGCGGTTTGTGTATCCAGACACCATATACAGTTTAGAAGCCGCACTTGGCTGACTTTCGCCCAGGATGTTAAGAGCCCTGACCCGGAACTTGTATGACATCCCTGGGGGGCAAAAAAAATGAGACAATGAATTAGATTTGTCTGCAATTTGTTTTAATCTGATCTTTTGAGATTACGCATCAGAAATCTCCCCTCTTTTTCATGGAAAAGTAAAAACATGCCCCCCCCCCCCCCCCCCCCCGGACCCAGCAGCCTCGCTTCTTTGTTCATACCCTCCGTTTTCACCCCATAGCATGCTTACACTAGACCAGGGAGGGTTGCGTTGCCTTGAATTTGACTTTCGTCATGTAAATTTAGGGCCAGATCGTCGTACCTCCGCGCAATTTTGGGCAGGCGTAACGTATCTGATTTACGTTACGCCTCCGCAACTTACACGGGCAAGTGCTGTATTCTCAAAGCACTTGCTCCGTAAGTTGCGGCGGCGTAGCGTAAATCGGCCAGCGTAAGCCCGCCTAATTCAAATTTGGATCAGGGGGGCGTGTTTTATGTAAAACTACTGTGACCCGACGTGATTGACGTTTTTGCGGAACGGCGCATGCGCCGTCCGTGGAATTTCCCAGTGTGCATTGCTCCAAAGTACGCCGCAAGTACGTCATTGGTTTCGACGTGAACGTAAATGACGTCCAGCCCCATTCACGGACGACTTACGCAAACGACGTAACTTTTGCGGGAACGGCGGCCATACTTAACATTGGCTGCGCCTCATATAGCAGGGGCAACTATACGTTCGGGAATTTGCGTATCTAGCTAATTTGCATACTCAACGCGGAATTCGACGGAAGCGCCACCTAGCAGTCAAAAAAAAAATGCAGTTTAGATCCGACGGCGTAAAAGACTTACGCCTGTCGGATCTAATGGATATCTATGCGTAACTGATTCTAAGAATCAGGCGCATAGATACAACGGGTCGGATTCGGACTTACGACGGCGTACATGGCGCTACGCCGTTGTAAGTCCTCTGAGAATCCGAGCCTTAGTGTGTTGGAAACTAGGCTGTAGTCAGCCTGAGCTTCATGTTATCTGTGCTTGTTAGGTTTCTCCTAAACCCAGGACATTGATTGCTTCTGACTGCTGCTGGGAAGTGTTTTCCAGTAGATCGAGTGCGAAGTTACAATGCATTGGATTATGAATATTTTTTCAGAGGTTTATTTCAGTGAAGGGTGCTGAGAAAGAAGACAAATATTCAGGGTGGGCTTCTAGAAAGCTCTTTACCCCCCAGGCTGCGGCCTGGATTGAATGTCTCTCCACCTTTTTGTCTTCCCGGCTATTACCTGGGGATAGGAAGCCAAAGAGAATAAAGGGCTGTTCTTCTGGTTGAACCTGGGGCTAAAAAAAAAAAATTATTGTTCTTTTGGGGGCATGAACCTAGACTTAAAGAAGAAGGGGTTGGTTTTCTGAGGACCTGTACCTGGGTGTAAAAAAGAAGGGCTTGTTCTCCTAAGGACCTGAACTTGGACCTAAGAAAAAAGGGATTGTTCTCCCGAGGACCTAAACCTGGACCTAAAAAATACGTTTTTTTTTCCTGAGAGCCTGAATCTTGGTCTAAAAAATAAGGGTTTGTTCTCTTGAGGGCCTGAACCTGGACCTAAAAAAGAAGAGTTTTTTTCTCTCACAGGGGTCTAAAACCTGGGTCTAAAGAAGAAGGGTTTGTTCTCTTGAGGGCCTGAACTTCGACCTAAGAAAGAGGGGTTTGATCTCCTGAGGGCTTGACCTAAGAAAGAAGGGATTGTTCTCGAAAAAAGTGCCTAAACCTGGACCTAAAAAATATGTTTTTTTTTCTAAGGGCCTGAATCTTGATCTAAAAAATAAGGGTTTGTTCTTTTGAGGGCCTGAACCTGAATTTAATATAAAAGGGTTTATTTTCCTCAGGTCCTGAACCTGGGTCTAAAGAAGAAGGGGTCGTTCTCCTGAGAATCTGAACCTGGATCTAAGAAAGAAGGGATTGTTCTCCTAAGGGCCTGTTGTTGGACCTAAAAAAGAAGGGTTTTTTTTCTCATGAGGGACTAAAACCTGGGCCTAAAGGGTTTGTTCTCCTGAGGGCCTGAACTTGGACCTAAGAAAGAAGGGTTTGATCTCCTGAGGGACTGAACCTTGACCTAAGAAAGAAGGTATTGTTTTCCCAAGGACCTAAACCTGGACCTTAAATATACGTTTTTTTTTCCTGAGGACCAGAATCTTGGTCTAAAAAAAATAGGGGTTTGTTCTCTTGAGGGCCTGAACCTGGACCTAAAAAATAAGGGGTTTCTTTTCTCAGGAGGGACTGAAACCTGGGTCTAAAGAAGAAGGGTTTATTTGCTTGAGGGCCTGAACCTGGGCCTACAAAACATAAACCTGGTCTAAACTCAATTGTGCCAATCCTTTTCATTTGAATTTTTGTCCACAACTACCAAGCCAATGCGCCTTCGCTCACCTTTCTCGAGCTCAGTGATCTCTACAGACAGACGTGATGGCGGGATGTCTCTGGTCACCAAGATCCAGTCGCCCTGCTGCTTCAGTTTCTTGTACTCCACCCGGAAAGACTGGATGGGGAATCCACCATTTCCTCGAGGGATCCAGGTCACGTAAACAGAGGTTTCCGAGGCTGCGGAGATGGTAGGTCGGTCCGGAGCCTCCGGAGCTGTAAAGATAACAGACGTCATTATTACATTAGTGTCCCAATTACTTAAATGTACGGGTTTAAAATTCTTATATTTTGCCTTCTCCAGAACTCTATATGATGGGATTTGCATGTTCTCCCTGTGCCTGCCTGGGTTTCCTCCCACATTCCAAAGACATGCCGTTAGATTATTGGCTCCTGTAGGGTTAGGGTTTCCCCTTGAAGAATAAGGCTAGGACTCAGGAATTGGAATAGGGACCTCCCCCAGAGGTCAAAGGTCAGAAAGCGGGTTGCCACCAGTCAATGGTCACGAGGCGTGGCTTACCCACCCCCACCAAAGTGTACAGCCTACCCCAACTAAGTCGGTGAATGAACAAGTTGGGGAATGAACAAGTCAGGGAAAGAGTCCTAGCCTTATTCTTCAAAGGGGAAACCCTAACCCTACAGAAGCCTCCTGTATGAATTGGCACTAATATGCGTGTTTGCGGTAGGGACCTTAGATTGTAAACTCCTTGAGGGCATGGGCTCACGTGAATGAACTGTACAATATATAAAGTGCTGTATAAGTTGTTGGCGCTATCTAAATTCCTGAAAATAAAAATCTATAGACCAGTAGATCTGACAAAACTGGGGCACTTACGGGACAGCCGGTTATTGTCGGACTGGTTGCTGCTTTGCGTGCTGGTCCCTGGGTCGTCCCTCTGAATCTGCACCTCTTTGCTGGCTATGATGTCAGGTTTCGGACGTCGCCCTGCAATATACAACAAAAAGAATGTATACCTGATATACCTCCATTGGCCAGAAAATCACAGCTGATCGTTCAGGTCAACTTAGCATGTACTCCTTACCTGTCCGGAAAGTCATCATGGCGGTCTGTCCTTCCCCGGCACAGTTGTAAGCTGCCATCTCCACTTCATATAAGCTTCCTGGGTCCAGTTTGGTGAGCGTTAGGCGGTTCTGAGATCCAGGAACTCGATAAAAAGTCCACTCTTCAGACACATTCCCCACCTGCTGTAGAAAGAAGATGGAAGTCAGATACATGTGGAGTTATATTACCAGGAAAGTGAGAATCAATGCCTACTAGTCTTCCTTTGCCTATTCTACTGCTCTGTTCTGTTTCTGGGAGTGAAGGGCCCAGTAATTACAAGTAAGGGGGAACATGCGACTTGCCCCCCTTCTTCCCAGGCCATATAGGCTCATAAATATTGTAAATTAGGGATGGGGAGAGAGTGCCTCAAGTCTCGCCTTCTGGAACGCTTAGGAGGAACATGTAAGATATGGGAGAAACACCATTTTCACCACGTGCTTTAGCCTGCTAGGGATGGGGAGGGCGAGACAGACATACAGAGAGAGAGAGACAGGCAAAGGAGAAAGAGACAGGCAAAGAGAAAGAGAGACACACACAGGCAGAGAGAGAGAGAGAGACACACAGGCAGAGACAGAGAGAAACAGAGAGAGAGAGACACACACACAGGCAGAGAGAGAGAGAGACACAGGCAGAGAGAGAGACACAGGCAGAGAGAGACAGGCAAAGATAAAGAGACAGGCAGAGAGAGAGAGAGACAGGCAGAGAGAGACAGGCAGAGAAAGAGACACACACAGGCAGAGAGAGAGAGACACACATAGGCAGAGAGAGAGAGACACAGGCAGAGAGAGAGAGAGAGAGACACACAGGCAGAGAGAGACACAGGCAGAGAGAGAAACACAGGCAGAGAGAGACACACACACAGGCAGAGAGAGAGAGAGACAGGCAAAGAGAAATAGGCAGAGAGAGACAGGCAGAGAGAGAGACACAGGCAGAGAGAGACACACAGGCAGAGAGAGACACACACACAGGCAGAGAGAGAGAGAGAGACAGGCAAAGAGAAAGAGGCAGAGAGAGACAGGCAGAGAGAGACAGGCAGAGAAGGAGACACACAGGCAGAGAGAGAGAGACACAGGCAGAGAGAGAGAGAGACACACAGGCAGAGAGAGAGAGAGAGCGACACACAGGCAGAGAGAGAGAGAGAGAGACACACAGGCAGAGAGAGAGAGAAACACAGGCAGAGAGAGAGACACACACACAGACAGAGAGAGAGAGACAGGCAGAAAGATAGAGAGAGAGAGAGAGCGAGACAGCAGAGAGAGAGCAGAGAGAGGCAGACAGCAGAAAGAGAGAGACTAATTGGTAGAGCGCTAGAGAGAGACTCCATAGTTAAAGCACACTGCTCTCTTTTCTCTCAGAATGGTTGAAATAGTTAAAATGGACTTCCACCTAAAAATGGAACTTCCACTTTTTGGATTCCTCCCCCCTCCGGTGTCACATTTGGCACCTTTCAGGGGGAGGAGGGAGCAGATACCTGTGAAATACAGGTATTTGCTCCAACTTCCTGGTATAGATCACCTCGGTGATCGAGGTGACCTACACCACGTCCAGCACCTATTCTGTCCTCCCCCGCTGTCTTCTGGAAGACTCACAGGTCTCAGAAGACAGCGGGGACCAGTGACTCGCGCATGCGCAGTAAGGAAACAAGGAAGTGAAGTCGCAAGGCTTCAATTCCTGCTTCCCTTACCGAGGACGGCGGCAGCAGCAGATCCTAGAGCGTCAGATCGGCTTCGGCTGCCGACATCGCGGGCGCCCTGTCCATATGTTAAAAGTCAGCAGCTGCTGTATTTGTATCTGCTGGCTTTTAAATATTATTTTGTTAGGCGGACCTCCGCTTTAAGGGTGCATACCCTAATGCAATAGGCTGCGCACACCTATGTTCACGTTTTAATTACAGCAGTCTTTCAACAAGGACGCTAACCACACTTTCAGACTTAGCCAGTAGAGGGAGCAAATGTATAACAATAAGAATGTTTATATTCATCCAATATCTTGAAACAAGTCAATTATTGAAGAGGTTCTCTTGAAGTACCTTGCGGTGTTTCACGGTGTAGAACTGGATTGTGGCTCTGCTATTTGGTCTGGGCTTCCACACTAAATCGTAGAAATCAGTCTTGGAAGTTCGGGGGGAGCTGAGGATTATGGGAGCCTCAGGCTGGAGGACGGTCTTATCGGATGGGCAAGGAGTTGGCGTTCCTGGAGTTGGAGGTCTTTGCTTCAACTGAGCCGTTAGGAGCAACTGTTTGTCGTCGGGAATAGGTGCCTCCGTCGGAGTCCAGGTGCCCACAACTGATCCGGGGCTCATAAAGGTTACTGGAGACAAAATGGGTGGTCAATAAAAAGATGAGGTAGGGTATGAAAAAAAAAAAGGTTATGAGGGTTGATTTAAGGACATTCATGATGACCTAGTACTCACCTCCTGCCCTGGTGGTCATCAGCAAAGTCAATGCTTGTGCACTTCCTACTTCATTCTCTGCCATACACTGGTAAATGCCGTCGTCCTCAGGACCCACACTGCTCACTCGAAGAAGCTTCCTGGAGATCCTGTGTCTGGGGGTAGGAAGAACAGGCACCGCGTTCCTCAACCACACCACAGATGGAGGCGGATTGCCCTTCACCTCACAGGTAAACTTTGCAGTCTGACCCCAGGAGACCATCTGCTGGGACACCTCCATGCTGACCTCAGGTGGCTCTGAGAGAAGAAATTAAATGATGAGTCAGGCTTTTATGCATTACCGCATTATTTCTCACCCTTCCCTCCCTTTCCGCTCACCTCCACACCCCAAAACCTCCTCTCTGCTCACCTCCACACCCCAAAACCTCCTCTCTGCTCACTTCCACACCCCAAAACCTCCTCTCTGCTCACCTCCACACCCCAAAACCTCCTCTCCGCTCACCTCCGCACCCCAAAACCTTCTCTCTGCTCACTTCCACACCACAAAACCTCCTCTCTGCTCACCTCCGCACCCCAAAACCTCCTCTCTGCTCACCTCCACACCCCAAAACCTCCTCTCTGCTTACCTCCACACCCCAAAACCTCCTCTCTGCTCACCTCCACACCCCAAAACCTCCTATCTGCTCACCTCCACACCCCAAAACCTTCTCTCTGCTCACTTCCACACCCCAAAACCTCCTCTCTGCTCACCTCCACACCCCAAAACCTTCTCTCTGCTCACCTCCACAACCCAAAACCTCCTCTCTGCTCACTTCCACACCCCAAAACCTCCTCTCTGCTCACCTCCACACCCCAAAACCTCCTCTCTGCTCACCTCCACACCCCAAAACCTCCTCTCTGCTCACCTCCACACCCCAAAATCTCCTCTCTGCTCACCTCCACACACCAAAACCTCCTCTCTGCTCACTTCTACACCCCAAAACCTCCTCTCTGCTCACCTCCACACCCCAAAACCTTCTCTCTGCTCACTTCCACACCCCAAAACCTCCTCTCTGCTCACGTCCACACCCCAAAATCTCCTCTCTGCTCACCTCCACACACCAAAACCTCCTCTCTGCTCACTTCCACACCCCAAAACCTCCTCTCTGCTCACCTCCACACCCCAAAACCTCCTCTCTGCTCACCTCCACACCCCAAAATCTCCTCTCTGCTCACCTCCACACCCCCTCTCTGCTCACCTTTATACCCCATAACCCCCAACATCTGTACCCCTGACCCCCCTCTTTGCTCATCTCTGTACTCCAAACCCCCCTCCCCATCTGCTAACCTCTGTACCCCAAACCCCCCCAGACTATGGAACGCTGTACCAACCACCATCCGATTGGAGGTAAACCACCTGGCCTTCAGGAGAAAGATCAAGACCCATCTCTTCTGAGGGCCCAGGGAATGGATACCAAGCGCCCAGACGCGATTCAGTTCGCATGTGTTGCGCTATATAAGTTTCTCACTCACTCACTCACTTGACACACCTTTGTACCCCACTCTCTCAAGCCAACCCCCAACCTCCCTCTCAGGGCAGGACCATTCTTCCATTACAATTCATAAGGTTGTGGTCAGTGCGGACCGAGTGAGGAGCTGCTGGTAACCTGCAAGTGACATAAGGCTGGCAGCCGGTTGTAGAGTCAGAACCCATGGGAGGCATACTTCTTCTGCTTACTCTACTGGCACTGCATATGGCTGCACATCCAAAGTTTCCAAAAGTGCCTTTTATTGTAGACGGTCAAAATACACCAGGGACACCAGGTGTTAGTCACGTAGACGCGTTTCACACATCTGATCTGTGCTTAATCGAACCTAATGATTAAGCACAGATCAGATGTGTGAAACGCATCTATGTGACTAAAACCTGGTGTCCCTGGTGTATTTTGACCGTCTGCAATAAAAGGCACTTTTGGAAACTTTGGATGTGCAGCCATTTCTTCTTTTTCTCAAGTTTTTATGGAAGTGGGCCGGGCAGTGGCGTCTCCAGCTTTCATATTTAGGGGTGGCACATGGGGGGACAGGGACAAAAGTAGATGGGGCAACTATAAAATGCAATAACTCTGCGGTGGCCCCAGCAAGATGCGGGCACATATACCGGTACAAACAACAAGGTCTTAATTGGTGGGGCACAATATAAATGTTGGGGGGGTCATGGCCCCCTCTGGCCCCACACTGGTGACACCAGTGGGGGTGGGGCGAGCACTCCTACTTGGTGTCAATCAAAGTATTGCACACACCTGGAGCAGCAGATTCCTCTTCTTTTGGCACTGCATATACACACAGCCTTACACTTGCACCAAGTACTGCCCTGCAGGGGCTCTGGACTCAAGAAGCCGCTTCCCCCATTCCACTGCTCTATGCTGCACTGTGCTAAACAAGTTCCTGCTGTGCTGATGTACAGTTCAGTGGAAGAGGGAGCTTGGTGGGATCCAACAGCATTTTTCACCAAGGATGCTGCGGAACCCCTGAGGACTTCAACCAGGGTGCCGCAGCAACCCGGTTGAAAAAAGCTGTATTAATGGATATGAACGGCAAGGCAAAAATAGTTAGCATCGTATGAGTCTTAATTCTTGTTTTTTTAAATCTGAAACTCACTCAAATGTCAAATAAGTCACAAATGTGGTGGACAGGATATTTTCCAACTAAATTCCATTGTTCCCCAAACTCAAGAAGCGTTCCCAACTACAAAATTGAACATCTGCCTGTTTGTACTCAGACCATGAGGATGAGAAGTCTGCTGCAAGGCCAAGTCCACTACTAGAATGGAAGTTCCACCACTGAGTGGCTTGTTTTGAATTTGGAGAACAATACCCAGGACCGATCCTAGGCAGGGTGCACAGGGTGCATTGCACCCAGGCGCCTGCAGAGGTGGGGGCGCCGAACATCTAACAGACTCTCTAACAGAAGCCCTCTCTGTGTCCATCACAAAAGCCCCCCTCCAGGTCCCAATAAAGTACTCTGCTTCTCTTCCTGTATTTTGTTTATTGTTAAGAGATCATGTAAGGATCCCAGGTTAATGAAGACTTTGTTGGGGGAGCATCTCTGTGGTTTAGTCATTGCCATAGAAACATGTGTAAAGGGGAGGAGTTAGTAAAATAACGACCCCCATGTGGGGGCGCCAGAAATATTTCTGCACTCAGGCGCCTGTGACCCTAGGATCGGCCCTGACAATACCAAGCAGTCCATCCAAAGACGGATATCATCTAAACATGAATGATCTACCAGTATCAATAATTCAGCACAAATGTCCATGAAGGCAAGGCTTGGCAGGTGGACCTGGCCAAAACTGATGGTTTTAATTGGTTTGATCACATGAAACCCTTAAAAAAACAGGGCGCAGCATTTTTGATGAGTTACTCTTTCTGCGTCATGCTACACCAACTTGGATAGATGTATCGGAGGTCTGAGAACTTCAATGCCATCAAAATCTGGCAAAACTTACCAAAAACCTGTACATTATAGAAGATAAACGCTGAGCCTCCGTCTCCAATTCCATTGCTGGCCGTGCAGGTATATGTCCCAGAATCCTCCTCGTTTGTGGCCTCTATCAGGAGGTTGCTGAGCAGAAAACGCGTTTTGTTCTGGTCAATGACGTCAGACCCGTCCTTGGCCCAAGTGATCCTTGGCGGCGGCATGCCACTAGCCACGCACTCCAAAAACAGGCTCTGGCCCTTGGTGACGATGATGGTCTGCGCCATGGGAGGGTAGATGATCCGAGCCACCTCCGCTGTGGAGCCTAAAATGCAAACACTGTGTATGAGGAACACCAAGAGTTGAGTTGACCACCAAAAGTGGACAGATACAGGAAACATGGATAGACCAAAGCTTTTTCAAAATGGTTTCTAAAGTTAATAATGGACGGGCAACATTTTTATTTGTATGAGTCAAGTCGGGACCCTTCGGGGTAAGACCACGCTATATTAAGATACCTCTCAACTCAACTCAACAAGTCTCAAAAATTGATTAAAATGTACTTAAAAGAAAATGAAGGAATAGCGAAGGGTTAGACCCTTCCTCAAATTTTTATTGCTGTCCGTGTATCCACTGGGGAAATTCACCCAATATTTGTCCCGGTGACCATTGTGACCAGCACACAAAATAAAGGGCCAATTCAAAAATGTTGAGTTGTCACCATAGGAAGTAATGAGAAAAAAAAATACTCCCATGGGGCAATTGTTCCAATGACAACGCTCTAAGATGGGGAAATTCTGGCATTGCATACATTTTAGGCCCCGTACACACGAGGGGATCTCCGCTGGAAACGATCCGCCGGACCGTTTCCAGCGGAGATTCCTCCTCCGGATTTGGATCCGATGGCTTGTACTCACCATTGGATCAAAATCCTTGCGGAATTCTTCCGCGGTGACGTGTCGCGCTGTCGCCGCGATGATGACGCGGCGACGTGCGCGACGCTGGAAGGTAAGTACTTCCACGCATGCGTCGAATCATTACGACGCATGCGAGGGAGGGGAGCGGACGGATTGATCCGGTGAGTCTGTACAGACCACCGGATCAATCCGCTGGACCCGATTCAAGCGGATACATTTCTTAGCATGCTAAGAAATTTATATCCGCTTGAAATCGATCCGGCCGACAAATCTCCGCGGATAAATATCCGCTAGGCCGTACAGACGACCGGATTTATTCCAGCGGATAGATCCGGTGGTGTGTACGAGGCCTTAGGGTAGGGTTTCTCACCCAGGTTTCCATGGAACACTAGGGTTCCTCCAGATGTTGCTAGGAGTTCCTCGAGGGTTCCTTCAGATGTTGTGAGGAGTTCCTTAAGGGTTCCTCCAGATGTTGCAATGAGCAATTTCTGCCTCTCAGATAAGTTCCCACTGACACCATTGATCTTTGTAGCTACAGTGGAACCTCGGATTACGAGTAACGCGGTTAACGAGCGCTTCGCAATACGAGCACTGTTTCTTGAAAAATCCTAACTCGGTTTGCGAGTGTTGTCTCGCAAAACGAGCAGGATTCAGGCCAAAGCGGTGTGCAGTACCACGTTTGGCCTGAGGTGGGGGGAGCGCCGGGGGCTGAGCGGAGGCGATCTGCGCCGTTTGTAGCCTTTTGGAAAGACTCAGAAATACTACGTTCCCAAGCCTTTCCGAGGTTTGCCGAGGTCAGACGAACTGTCCTTTCCGTCTGTTTCCGAGGCTCTCCAGTGCCCACCCCCTGCCTCTGGACGCATGCGGTATTACATACCATTGAAGTCAATGCGGAACAAATTATTTTCATCTCCATTGACTTCAATGGATATATACAGATGATTATATAGATAATCATATAGGAAGACCCATAGACATAAGCCAGTGTTTGCCATGTAAGTTACACAAACTAGTCGGATCTTCTGGCCCTGTCATAATCAGATCTTCTGGCCCAGTCTCGAGTCTATGGCTAAGCCTAAAAGATTTCCTTGACTTACGTCGTACTCGCAGGCGGTCGCTGGAGACGGACGTCTTCACTTCCTGCGTTACCGGGTTGTACGCCGCACACTGGTACGTTCCTTCATCCTCCTGGGTGGCGTTGACGATCTGTAGATTCCCCGAGGGCATGATAAGGTAATTATCTGTGCAGACACAAAGAAGAACAAAAATTTTATGGGGCGCTCCGGTATTTCTAGAAAAATTATGCGACGACATGCCTTGTTCAGGTCTTACGAGATTTAAGCTGGAGTTACACATTACAATCTTCGTACAAGCTTACTTAGACCTATAGACAAGGGTTTCCCAACTAGGGTTCCTCCAGAGGTTCCTTGAGTAATTTATTGCTCCCAGATAAGTTCCCACTGACACCATTGACCTTTTCAGCCATCTACAAGGGGGTAATTCTTCGCAATGACCAAAAGTGTAAGGAGTATTCCTCTCACCAGGGGCGGAACTACTGCCATAGCGACCCACGCGGGCGCTATGGGGCCAGCAGCCGAGTGAGGCCCCGGCGAGGCCCGGACTGGCCTACCGGGATACTGGGACATTTCCCAGTAGGCTGCCTGCCCTGGGGGCCTTTTTGAGCTACGTTGATTGGCACGGCGAGGCAGTTATGATTGGCACTGTAAGATGGCAATGATGGGCACAGTGAGGTGGCAATGATTGGCACGGTAAGGCGACAATGAAGGGCACAGTAAGGCTGCAACGATTGGCACGGTGAGGCTACATTGATTGGCACGGTGAGGCGACAATGATGGGCACGGTCAGGCTATGTTGATTGGCACGGCGATGCGGCTATGCTTGGCACTGTAAGACGGAAATGATGGGCACAGTAAGGCTACATTGATTAGCACAGTGAGGTGGCAATGATTGGCACAATAAGGCTCCAATAATTGGCACGGTTGAGGCGTCAATGACTGGCACGGTGAGGCGGCAATGACGGGCACAGTGAGGCTACATTGATTGGCACTGTAAGGCAGCAATGATTGGCATGGTAAGACAGCAATGATGGGCACAGTAAGGCTACATTGATTGGCACAGTGAGATCGGAAATGATAGGCACAGTGAGGCGGCAATGATTGGCACAGAGAGGTGGCAATGATTGGCACAGTGAGGCGGCAATGATTGGCACGGTAAGGCGGCAATGATTGGCACGGTAAGGCGGCAATGATGGACACATTAAGGCGGCAATGATGGGCACAATGAGGCTACATTGATTGGCACAGGAGGCGGCAATGATTGGCACGGTAAAGGTGGCAATGTTTGGCACGGCAAATTGGCAATGAGGGGCACAGTGAGGTCTGTTTAGACCCTTGATATTTCACCAAAGCCACATAATGAGTCTCCTAAAAAAATTGTAAAAAAGTAATTAGAAATAATATTGTACAAAATAATTGAAAAAAAATAAATATTGTAAAAAATATTTTTAAAAAACAATATTGTAAAAAATAATTAAAAAAATTATATTGTAAAAATGTATTGGGAAAAAAACAGTATTGTAAAAAATAATAATAAAAAAAATCATTGAAAAAAATAATATTGTAAAAAATAATTGAAATACATAATATTGTAAAAAATAATTAAAAAAAACAATATTGTAAAAAAAATTTTAGAAAAATAAAATTGTAAAAATGATTTAAAAAAATTAATATTGTACAAAATAATTGAAAAAAATTAAATATTGTAAAAAATATGTAAAAATGTATTGAAAAAAAAAACAGTATTGTAAAAAATAATAACAAAATTATTGAAAAAAATAATATTGTAAAAAATAATTGAAATACATAATATTGTAAAAAAAAAATTAAAAAAACAATATTGTAAAAAAAAAATTGAAAATAAAATTGTAAAAATGATTTTAAAAAATAATATTGTAAACATTTTTTTTAAAAAATAAATAAAAGAAAAGATAAAAATAAACTACTGATTCTGTCCACTGTCTTACTGACACCAATCTTGCTCTACTGACACCGTCCACTGCTCTGCTGATATACACGCATGTGTATTTGTGCTCTGGGGTGCGCGCCCTAATGCAATAGGCAGCCTATAGGCGGCCTTACTGTGCCAATCATTGCCACCTCACTGTGCCAATCAATGTAGCCTTACTGTGCCCATCATTGCCGTCTTACAGTGCCAATCATTGCCGCCTCACCGTGCCAATCAATGTAGCCTCACCGTGCCAATCGTTGCAGCCTTACTGTGCCCATCATTGCCGCCTTACCGTGCCAATCATTGCCACCTCACTGTGCCAATCAATGTAGCCTTACTGTGCCCATCATCAGCACACCAATGACACCAGGGCACGTAGAGTAAATCTTATCTGCAATGACAGAGACCACAACATAACCTTGTCAGATGGCCTAACCAGGGCTGGACTGGGACAGAAATTTGGCCCTGGACCTCATCCAGACTGGCCCACTTTGACAGGTCTCTCCCATGGTGGCCGGACAACTCCCGCATCCCCCCCCCCCGGCCACCCAAGCCCCCTCTCCCCCTTCACTTTATTAGAGTAGAACAGCTGGTACTGGTACTCTGATAGGCAGTGCCAGTGGGGAAACTGGACATTATTTCACCCGGGACAAAAAATCAGTTCGGTGCCCCACCTTTTGGGACAAGATTAGGCAGAAGGGAGAAACTCCCAGGCCATAGCTGTTGAGTCAGCTGTCTGTCCCCTCCCCCATGCTCCTCTGTCGTCCCCCCTGCTCCTCTGGTCCTCCCCCTGCTTCTTTGTTCCCCCCAGGTGAGCGCTGCGGGGAGGGAGAGGAGGTAAGCGCTGCGGGAAGGGAGAGACACAGGAGCCGAGGGGGGCATCGGTCCACTGTCACTGAAGCCGGCCCACTGAGCCATCGGCCCACCGGGAAACTCCCTGTAGTCCCAATGGCCAGTCCATCCCTGGGCCTAACCCATCTACTTTAACAGCTGCTAAGATATCAGCCACACAGGGAGTGCATTGTTTTTGTATAGTACTGCAGAGAAGGAAGCAGAAACTGCTTATGTAATGAGCCGGTATGGCCCTATGTCTCAGCTCATTACATAAGCAGTCTCTGCTTCCACACACTGCTACACAGTGGTCACAGTGGTCATGTGGCCTGCAAAAAAACAAAACAATGAAAAGTCAATTAAAATTTATGAGAAAAGGTTGTACCACGAGACCCCGAACTTCAGACCCATGTGTTTTGTTATGCGTAGGCGCCTATGTGTGATATAGCGCACCTTTTTTAGTTTTGAGATATTCGTCTCCATGACACATTCGCCCCCAGGCCCTGTTGGCTATCAGTCCCATTTCTCTCCTCCTGCCTTGCCAAAAACCTTTCTTTTCCCTCCCGAAGGCGTCAGACTGACAGCAGGTAAAGATCTCATCGCCTGCACTGGCCCCGGGGATTATTTCCTACGTTTTTATTTGACATCGGTTGCTACGCGAGAAGATAATGAGAGCCGACAGCCAGAGACAGCTCTGATTAGTCCAAGTACCGAGCGATCCCTCCGTAATCCCCGCTGAGACATCCATACTT
>NC_053490.1:531687566-531782566 GCF_905171775.1 Rana temporaria | reverse complement strand
GAGGGGAAGACAAATCACACACAATGAGCCCCCCTGTACCCGCTGTACCTGCCTTCGCCGCCTCCTCCTGCGCCGCCATCTTTGTTGCTGTGGTTGCTAGGAGACAAGCGATCCCCGGCGTCCCGGTTGTCTCCATGCCAACAGCGCCACGTGACCTCTACGTCACTTCTCCCTGGTGGATGTTAGCGCTCTCCGCCGGACGGTGGCGCTGCTAGTGCGCAGTTGTAGTCAGGTGCCACTAGGTGGCGATGTGTCGTCTCGGCTAAAAGGATCAGAACTACATTTCCCAACATGCTTCTCTTCCTTCCCCGGCTTCCTGTGCCGCAAGGGAGTGCGCCTGCGCAACTGGTTCCTCATTTTTTTTAAAGCACGTGATTGTGAAGGTGAGAGGTGAGCGCAACATTGTATCCTTATCATACCGCTCTGTGTGTGTGGGGGTTACCTGGGGTCACTGACATAGGGGGAGGGGAGCACTGACAGCTGTCATGTGACAGACACAGAGGGCTCCCGCTACCCTGGGTGTCGGGGGAGGGGGGCAGATGACATTGATGGGGGTCACCCTGATGGGGTGGTATAGAGGGCAGAATACCGACCTGTGGGGGGGGGGGGTCACATGTCTTCTATAGATTGTTACTGATCTGATACATCTGACCCTTTGACCTCTACACATGCCCCTGCCCTGGGCCCCCGATTCCTCCACAACTGTCCCTCTCCTGGGCCCCCGAATTCCTCCACAACTGTCCCTCTCCTGGGGCCCCCGATCCCTCCATGACTGCCCTTCTCCTGGGGCCCCCGATCCCTCCGCAACTGCCTATCTCCTGGGCCCCCAATCTCTCCACAACTGCCCCCGAATTCCTCCACAACTGTCCCTCTCCTGGGGCCCCCGATCCCTCCACAACTGCCCCCAATCCCTCCATGACTGCCCTTCTCCTGGGGCCCCCGATCCCTCCGCAACTGCCCCCAATCCCTCCATGACTTCCCTTCTCCTGGGGCCCCCGATCCCTCTGCAACTGCCCCCAATCCCTCCATGACTGCCCTTCTCCTGGGGCCCCCGATCCCTCTGCAACTGCCCCCAATCCCTCCATGACTGCCCTTCTCCTGGGGCCCCCGATCCCTCTGCAACTGCCCCCAATCCCTCCATGACTGCCCTTCTCCTGGGGCCCCCGATCCCTCTGCAACTGCCCCCAATCCCTCCATGACTGTCCCTCTCCTGGGGCCCCCGATCCCTCTGCAACTGCCCCCAATCCCTCCATGACTGCCCTTCTCCTGGGGCCCCCGATCCCTCTGCAACTGCCCCCAATCCCTCCATGACTGCCCTTCTCCTGGGGCCCCTGATCCCTCTGCAACTGCCCCCAATCCCTCCATGACTGCCCTTCTCCTGGGGCCCCCGATCCCTCCGCAACTGCCCCCAATCCCTCCATGACTGCCCTTCTCCTGGGGCCCCCGATCCCTCCGCAACTGCCCCCAATCCCTCCATGACTGCCCTTCTCCTGGGGCCCCCGATCCCTCCGCAACTGCCCCCAATCCCTCCATGACTGCCCTTCTCCTGGGGCCCCCGATCCCTCCGCAACTGCCCCCGAATTCCTCCGTGGCTGCCCCTCTCCTGGGCCCCCAAATTCCTCAG
Source organism: Rana temporaria (assembly GCF_905171775.1). Lineage (NCBI taxonomy): Eukaryota > Metazoa > Chordata > Amphibia > Anura > Ranidae > Rana > Rana temporaria. The sequence goes on along the minus strand of NC_053490.1, from coordinate 531,780,942 downwards.
CGACTGCCCCTCTCCTGCACCCCTGATCCCTCTATGACTGCCTCTGTCCTGGCCCCCCCCATGTCTCTGCCCCTCTCCTGGGGCACCCGATCCCTCCACAACTACCCCTGAATTCCTCCGCAGCTGCCCCTCTCCTGGGCCCCCAAATTCCTCCGCAGCTGCCCCTCTCCTGGGCCCCCAAATTCCTCCGCGACTGCCCCTCTCCTGCGCCCCAGATCCCTCTGCGACAGCTCCTCTCCCGGGCCCCTATCCCTCTATGACTGCCTCTGTCCTGGCCCCCCCGCCCATGTCTCTGCCCCTCTCCTGGGCCCCCAAATTCCTCCGCGACTGCCCCTCTCCTGCGCCCCAGATCCCTCTGCGACAACTCCTCTCCCGGGCCCCTATCCCTCTATGACTGCCTCTGTCCTGGCCCCCCCGCCCATGTCTCTGCCCCTCTCCTGGGCCCCCAAATTCCTCCGCGACTGCCCCTCTCCTGCGCCCCTGATCCCTCTGCGACAGCTCCTCTCCCGAGCCCCTATCCCTCTATAACTGCCTCTGTCCTGGGCCCCGCCCATGTCTCTGCCCCTCTCCTGGACCCCCAAATTCCTCCGCGATTGCCCCTCTCCTGGGCCCCCAAATTCCTCTGCGACTGCCCCTCTCCTGCGCACCTGATCCCTCTGCGACAACTCCTCTGCCGGGCCCCTATCCCTCTATGACTGCCTCTGTCCTGGGCCCCGCCCATGTCTCTGCCCCTCTCCTGGACCCCCAAATTCCTCCGCGATTGCCCCTCTCCTGGGCCCCCAAATTCCTCTGCGACTGCCCCTCTCCTGCGCCCCAGATCCCTCTGCGACAGCTCCTCTCCCGAGCCCCTATCCCTCTATAACTGCCTCTGTCCTGGGCCCCGCCCATGTCTCTGCCCCTCTCCTGGACCCCCAAATTCCTCCGCGATTGCCCCTCTCCTGGGCCCCCAAATTCCTCTGCGACTGCCCCTCTCCTGCGCACCTGATCCCTCTGCGACAGCTCCTCTGCCGGGCCCCTATCCCTCTATGACTGCCTCTGTCCTGGGCCCCCCCCCCCCCCCCCCGCCCATGTCTCTGCCCCTCTCCTGGGCCCCCAAATTCCTCTGCGATTGCCCCTCTCCTGGGCCTCCAAATTCCTCTGCGACTGCCCCTTTCCTGGGCCCCCAAATTCCTCTGCGACTGCCCCTTTCCTGGGCCCCCAAATTCCTCCACGACTGCCCCTCTCCTGCGCCCCCAAATTCCTCCACGACTGCCCCTCTCCTGCGCCCCTGATCCCTCTATGACTGCCTCTGTCCTGGCCCCCCGCCCATGTCTCTGCCCCTCTCTTGTGCCCCCGATCCCTCAACAAATGCCCCCGATGCCTTCATGACTGCCCCTGTCCTGGGCCCCCGATCCTTCTACAGCTGACCCTCCCTGGGGCCCCTGATAGTTTTATAACATAAAAAATAACCTTATAAATAGAAAAATAGGAGAAAAGAGAGTGTGTGTAATTATGAAAATACATCTGATAAAAGAAAGAGAAATATTTATATAATACAATAAATCAGGGTTTGACAAATTTGCTTGGAATCTAGGAGCCAGCTAAAAAACTTAGGAGCCAGAAAACGTACCCCGTCCCGACGAGCTTGCGCGCAGAAGCGAACACATACGTGAGCAGCGCCCGCATATGTAAACGGTATTCAAACCACACATGTGAGGTATCGCCGCGATTGGTAGAGCGAGAGCAATAATTCTAGCCCTAGACCTCCTCTGTAACTGAAAACATGCAACCTGTAGATTTTTTTAAACGTCGCCTATGGAGATTTTAAAGGGTAAAAGTTTGTCGGCATTCCACGAGCGGACGCAATTTTGAAGCGTGACATGTTGGGTATGAATTTACTCGGCGTAACATTATCTTTCATAATATAAAAAAAAATGGGGATAACTTTACTGTTGTCTTATTTTTTAATTAAAAAAAGTGTAATTTTTTTCCCAAAAAAGAAAGTATTGCAACGATCGCCATTTTATTCTCTAGGGTGTTAGGATAAAAAATATATATAATGTTTGGGGGTTCTAATTAGAGGGAAGAAGATGGCAGTGAAAATAGTGAAAAATTACATTAGAATTGCTGTTTAACTTGTAATGCTTAACTTGTAATACCAACGGCCACCACCAGATGCTCACACAAGGAAGAGCTGGGGACTTCACCAAAAAAATTTTTTTTTTTTGCCCACCTTCCAAGCCAAGTCACCAGGATGCTATTTCTAGTCGACCTGGCGACCGGGATTTGTCGAGCCCTGCAATAAATAAACATCAAATAAAATATATAAATCTAAACAAATAACAGATGAAGAAATAATACCTTGACAAAATATAACAAAAATGAACCTATAAATAAAAATAGAGGAATGAGGTGGGAATAAACAGATTAATAAGTAAACATAAATAGAGGAATAATGAGAATATAAATAGATTTGTAAACGAACATAAAAAATAAAGGAATAAGGAAAGAATAAAAAGATCAATAAACACCTAAGTAGTAAAAATGGGAGAGAGTGCAATGAAGAAAATACAATATAGATAGAATAAGAGAAGAAAGAGAAATATTTTAAAAATAAAATGAACAAAAAAATAGCAGAGAAAAGTAGAAGAAAAAAATAAACCTATAAATAAATGAGGGCTAAATATTAAAAAAAACATGAATAGAAAATAAGGAAGAAAGGGGAGAGTTGTAATGAAGAAAATACATCTGTTAAATGAAAGAAAAACATTTCAATAATACAATAAATAAAATGTAAAGATTTAAATAAATAACAGATAAAAAAATAAACATAGAAATAGGGGCATATGAAGAGCATAAATAACAGATAAAAAAAATACTAACATAGAAAAAATATAACCAATAAACCTAAAACAATAAATAAAAAATAAACACAGAAATAGGGAGAGCATAAATAAACAGATTAATAAATAAAGGAGAGAGTGTAATGAATAAAATATAAGATAGGGTCACCTGATAGAAGAAAAAAATGTAAATAATGCAATGAATAAACATCAAATAAAATCTAAAGATATAAATAAATAACAGAGGAATAGGGGAATAAGGTGAGAAAAAATAAACATATAAATAACAAAAAAAAATATAACCAATAAACAGAAATAGAGCGAGAATAAATAAACAGGTTAATAAAGAAGAGAGTGTAATGAAGAAAATACAAGATAGTTGCATCTGATAGAAGAAAGGGAAAAAATGTAAATAATACAATAAACAGCAAATTAAATATACAGATATAAATAAACAGATAATAAATAAACATAGAAATAGGGGAATAAGACGAGAATAAATAAACAAACATATAAATTAAAGGTAAAAAATATTAGCATAGAAAAAAAATATAACCAATAAACAGAAATAGAGTGAGAATAAATAAACAGGTTAATAAAGAAAAGAGTGTAATGAAGAAAATACAAGATCGTTGCATCTGATAGAAGAAAGGAAAAAAATGTAAATAATACAATAAAAAGCAAATTAAATATACAGATATAAATAAACATAGAAATAGGGGAATAAGACGCAAATAAATAAACAAACATAGAAACTCAAGATAAAAAATATTAGCATAGTAAAAAAATTTAACCAATACATATTAAAAATATAAACATAGAAATAGAGGAATAGGGTGAGAATAAATAAACAGATTAATAAATAAAAGGAGAGAATGTAATGAAGAAAACACAAGTTAGATGAGTTTGATGGAAAAAAGGAACAAGTATATATAAATAATACAATAAATTAACAGCAAATTAAACAAATATAAAGATATAAATTAAAAAATAAACATAGAAATAGGGGAATAAGATGGGAATAAATAAAAATATAGACATAAAAAATATAACCAATAAGGAGAGACCAAATAAAAAGATGAAAAAATAAACATATAAATGTAAAAAGAGGAAACGGAGAGAGAAGAGAAAGAAGAAAATATAAGATACAGTAGATAATAATAAGACAGTAAAAAAGGTATCCCTGATAGAAGACGCATGAAATGATTGGATAGATGTGGAGATTTTCTGAGAGTGATACATTGTTCTATATTTGGGATGAGATGTAAATTCTAAGATATGAAATAAAGGTCACATTGTAGTGTTGGGTGAGTTGGGTGCACTTTGTATCTCAGTGTTGCTTTTTTTTTATTCTTCAGATTTTAGCGGTGGTGATATCACAATGTCCAGTTTGGCCGCTGCGAGCTGCGAGTCGACACCTGCGACCTCCGACCCGCAGGAGAAGAAGCCATTGAGGCCGTGCTGTGCCTGTCCTGAGACCAAGAAGGTTCGGGATGCCTGGTAAGTGGAATGGTGACTCGGGATAGGAAGGGGATTGAACCCCTGTCACCTTATTTTTTCCTGTTGTGGATATTCCCTTCAGATAACTGAACTCACACAGCAACAGTCAGTCTAACACTGTGACCATACAAACAGGAGGATTGAGGTGGTGATGATTCTCCAGGGATCCTCAAACTACGGCCCTCCAGCTGTTGGGGAACTACACATCCCATGAGGCATTGTAAAACTCTGACATGACTAAGCATGATGGGAATTGTAGTTCCTGAACAACTGGAGGGCTGTAGTTTGAAGACCCCTGCTTTAGGCACTTGAAGACCACCAACGTTCATATACATTGCTGCATTCAAGTGGTAAACCTGCAGCTACACACATTATCCCAGTATTGTTTTTATTTATTTTCAGGAGGCGATTGGCTTTTTTTGTAATAGCCATTCTAGCGCCTGGATTTGTTTTGCAGGGACCCGCCACCCGCTGGTGCCTCCGCAGGCTCTCCCCTCCCACCGGTGAGCCCGGAATGAAGTCAGAAGTTCCACCAGCTTACCATAGAGCGGATTGAGGACCGGAAAGGCCCCCCGATCATCTCTATGGTATGAGTATTTTGTCACTTCCGGATGTAAATGGCGCCATTTTTACATTGTAAAAGCATCTGATCTCGCCGACCTTGGTGCAGAGGAGACCTCTGGGGACCAGTGGCGGATGTTTTTGCTTTTTTTGGGGGGGGGGGCAATCAATCCAATTTTAAAGCAACGATTATGGAGATTTTTAAGTATCGTAGCCTGTCACCATTCCATGAATGTGCGCAATTTTAAAGCGTGGCATGTTGGGTATCTATTTACTCGGCATAACATCATCTTCTATATTGTACAAAAAAATGGGTGTTATAATATTATTTTTATTTTTTTTCGCAGTAAAATTTATAAAAATAAATATATATTATTTATTTTTAATAATTTTACTGCAAAAAAAATAAAATGACAAATAATTTTGTGTGTGTATATATCTCATGTTTGGGGGTTCTTACATGTAAACAGTGTTAGAAAAGGCCTGGTCTATTTTTTTTTTTCTTTTTCTTTTATTTCCTGTATTTTGCATACTGCCTAACCACTTCCATACCAGGCACTTATGCACCTTCCCGCCCAAGCCAATTTTCAGCTTTCAGCACTGTCGCACTTTGAATGACAATTGCGCGGTCATGCTACACTGTACCCAAACAACATTGGCGTCCTTTTTTCCCCACAAATAGAGCTTTCTTTTGGTGGTATTTGATCACCTCTGCGATTGTTTTTTTTTTTGCGCAACAACTAAGCCCCCATTCACATCTAGGCGTTTTAACGCCTGTAGTGCTACGCCCCTGCCGCCAGAGGGATGAAAACGCATGTCCCTCTATGGAGATGGTTCACATCTCCACGCCTGCCGCCTGAAATAAGGTCCCGGACCTTTTTTTCAGGCGGCGTTCGGCTAGGAGATGGGAACCATCTCCATAGAGGGGGTCAATCTGGGGCACATCTAGGCGGACAATACCGGCGTTTTGTCGCTGCAAATCGCGGTACAAAACCCTGCTATTTGTACCGCGATTTGCGGCGACAAAACGCCGCAAATTTGTCTGCCTAGGTGTGAATAGAGCCCAAAAAAAGACTGAAAATTTTGAAAAAAAATTACGTTTTTATTTTTTTCTGTTAATTTTTTTGTAAATAAGTTTTCTCTTTCAATTACGGGCACTGATATGGCGGCACTGAGGGGCACACATAGGCGGCACTGAGGGGCACACATAGGCGGCACTGAGGGGCACACATAGGCGGCACTGATGGACACTCATGGGCGGCACTGATGGGCACTCATGGGCGGCACTGGGCACTCATAGACGGCACAGATGGGCACTCATGGATACTTATGGGTGGCACTGATGGGCACTGTGGGGTGGCACTGATGGGCACTGTGGGGTGGCACTGATGGGCACTGGGGTGGCACTGATGGACACTGTGGGGTGGCACTGATTTACCCATGTTGCCAGTCAGTGCCCATTTGTGGGCACTGATTGGCATCTTTTTTATTTTTTAATGCTTTATTATTTTTTTTCCCCAGACTTTATTTTTGCCCCCCTTTTTTTTTTTTGCCCTTCCCTGGTGGTCCAGTGTGGCGATCCGAGGGGGGGCTGCGCTGATAAACAATCAGCACGAACCCCCCCTGTCAGGAGAGCCGCCGATCGGCTCTCCTCTACTCGTGTCTGTCAGACGTGAGTGAGGAAGAGCCATCAACGGCTCTTCCGGTTTACATCGTGATCAGCCGTGGTTGGACACGGCTGATCACATGGTAAAGAGTCTCCGCCGGAGGCTCTTTACCGAGATCGGAGATGCAGGGTGTCAGACTGACACCCCGCATCACCGATCGCGCATGGGCGCGCGCGGCATGAAATCCTGCAGGACGTCCAGTCAGCATTTCAAAACCACTTCCCGGACGTAAATCCCCTATGGACCGGGTGGGAAGTGGTTAAAGAACACAATTTTCATTTTTTTTTTTTAAATGGTTCCTTTACTGTCCAAACTTTAGGCAGTGGGGGGGGGATTTTGATCAGCTGCACACTGTGAGTTTCTCACAATGTCAAATAGAGCCTGGGGCTAAATCGATGGAGGACATCCAGCATCCTCTTCCCCTTTTATCACCAGCCCGATTGTCTTTTTCAGCTGAAATTGTTGCATGCGTGGATGTCTTCAGTTATCCAACTATTCATTCTTTCCAATCTGATATCTGGCTCTTTATTTTGTGCAGCATCATTGAGAAGGGTGAAGAGCACTGCGGGCATCTGATCGAGGCTCACAAGGAGTGCATGAGGGCGCTGGGGTTCAAGGTCTGACCCCGCCATTGCAATGGAGTGTTTGGTAAGTTGCCACAACCTATATCAATGTTGTTGGTGTTATTACAGTAGGGTGACCATAGACTGATAGGAGACATATGCCTAACGGCAAACCATCTAGAGGCCACCACCATCACCTGTGGCACCTCGGCTGATAGAAAGGTGACCCCGGCTTAACCTGCCTTCCCTGCCCCAGAAAAGGGGTCACCGGTGTAGGCACTGAGCCCAGCACCCTCCATGGACAAGAAGCGCTTGAGAATTGTGTCTCAAGGGGAAAAGACTGCAGTTAGGGGACCGCTGGCTTATACTCAGGGCCGATCCTAGGGTCACAGGCTCCTGGGTGCAGGAATATTTCTGGCGCCCCCACATGGGCATGGACATTTTACTAACCCCTCCCCTGTACAAATGTTTCTATGGCAATGACTCAACCACAGAGTTGCTCCCCCACAAAGTCTTCATTACCCTGGGATCCTTACATGATCTCTTAACAAAATACAGGAAGAGAAGCAGAGTACTTTATTGGGACCTGGAGAGGGGCCTCTCTGATGGACACAGAGAGGGCTTCTGTTAGAGAGTCTGTTAGAAAGACCCCCAGACATAGAACAGGAGATGGTCAGAGACTGCAGACTTACCGTATTTATCTGGGTATTGCGCGCTCCCCTAAAGTGGACCCGCATTCCTGTGGAAAAAAGATTTTTGTACTTAGTTTTGGTGTCTTGCGCGGCGTCCATCGGTGGCCTCGTCGGGTCCGGCGTTCGTCTGCGGCTTCGGGTGTCCTCTTCGTCGGGTCCGGCGTCCTTCTGCGGCGTCCTCCCCGCTCGATCCCCGCTTTCCCGCGCTGAGTTTGAATACTGCGCCAGCATATACCGAGCGCAGTACACTCGTGTGTAGTCGGGCAGGCTGGGCTACTCTCGCGCTCACGTCCTGTATGTCCAGTATTCAAACTCGGCGCGGGTATCGGCGTATATCGCGCACCCATGATTTTGCCCTGATTTTCAGGGCAACAAAGTGCGCGGTATACGCCGATAAATACGGTAGTACAGGAGATGGTCAGAGACTGCACACTTGGTACAGGAGATGGGCAGAGACTGCACACTTGGTACAGGAGATGGGCAGAGACTGCACACTTGGTACAGGAGATGGTCAGAGACTGCAGACATACTACAGGAGATGGTCAGAGACTGCAGACTTAGTACAGGAGATGGTCAGAGACTGCAGACTTAGTACAGGAGATGGTCAGAGACTGCAGACTTAGTACAGGAGATGGTCAGAGACTGCAGACTTAGTACAGGAGATGGTCAGAGACTGCAGACTTAGTACAGGAGATGGTCAGAGACTGCAGACTTAGTACAGGAGATGGTCAGAGACTGCAGACTTAGTACAGGAGATGGTCAGAGACTGCAGACTTAGTACAGGAGATGGTCAGAGACTGCAGACTTAGTACAGGAGATGGTCAGAGACTGCAGACTTAGTACAGGAGATGGTCAGAGACTGCAGACTTAGTACAGGAGATGGTCAGAGACTGCAGGCACAGTACAGGAGATGATCAGAGACTGCAGGCACAGTACAGGAGATGGTCAGAGACTGCAGACACAGTACAGGAGATGGTCAGAGACTGCAGACACAGTACAGGAGATGGTCAGAGACTGCAGACACAGTACAGGAGATGGTCAGAGACTGCAGACACAGTACAGGAGATGGTCAGAGACTGCAGACACAGTACAGGAGATGGTCAGAGACTGCAGACACAGTACAGGAGATGGTCAGAGACTGCAGACACAGTACAGGAGATGGTCAGAGACTGCAGACACAGTACAGGAGATGGTCAGAGACTGCAGACACAGTACAGGAGATGGTCAGAGACTGCAGACACGGTACAGGAGATGGTCAGAGACTGCAGACACGGTACAGGAGATGGTCAGAGACTGCAGACACTGTACAGGAGATGGTCAGAGACTGCAGACACGGTACAGGAGATTGTCAGAGACTGCAGACACGGTACAGGAGATGATCAGAGACTGCAGACACTGTACAGGAGATGGTCAGAGACTGCAGACACTGTACAGGAGATGGTCAGAGACTGCAGACACTGTACAGGAGATGGTCAGAGACTGCAGACACAGTACAGGAGATGGTCAGAGACTGCAGACACGGTACAGGAGATGGTCAGAGACTGCAGACACGGTACAGGAGATGATCAGAGACTGCAGACATAGTAAAGGAGATAGTCAGAGACACATCAGTTCTGGACGGAAATATACCTTTGCTCAGAACACTAGTTCTGGATGAACACAAACAAGGAGGGAGGGAAGAACTCTGCCACTTTGGCGCCCCCACCTCTGCAGGCGCCTGGGTGAAAAGCACCCTGTGCACCCTGCCTAGGATCGGCCCTGCTTATACTGCATATTACCATCAGTAACTGATGATAAATGATGTTCTCTTACCTGTAGGGGGCAGTGTAGAGATACAGAGGCATCTACTGTAAATACTGTATATTTCCTGCAGTAACATTGACAAATTTTCTCTTTTCAGGGTTACTTCCTGTGTGCTGCTTGGGATTTCTAACTTATTTCCTGAATGGTGAGAGTGGAATTGTATGCGAGATGAAGAGGAGGAACTCTTTGGTTTTGGTCACATTTATATCCTGTTCTACTTCTCGCTTAGAGTGTAAAGTTTATTTTTCTTAAATTCTAATAAATGATGCTGAAAAAAAAAATACATCGGGTTGTGTGATTCATTTTGATTGTAATTTGTATCTGTAACGGAATGACCCGGGACACCCAGAGACTTTGTGAGGATGGGGGATACTCCTGTGTCAGCGTCACTGATAACTCTTGGGTCTGAGTCCACTCTGTGCCCTTTGGGCATGGGGTGGCAAGTGAATCATAATTCATGTATAACATGAGATAGGACATCACTGATAGTTTGTATTGCAGGATTTTGAGATACTGCAAGATGTTGGCCCAACCAGTCAATAGTGACTCATTCTATGCTTAGCCCTGACTAGTGACATGCTAATTGAGTCAGGGCTCCTGGAAGACATTCCATTGTCCTTGTGTAAAGGTGTTAACCCAGGTCTGCTCCCAGAACTCTAATTATGCATGCTAAATACTGTTTATGTGTGATAACACTGTCTACAGCCTGTTGATGCTCAGAGGTGTGAATAGGTGTCAAGCTGTATGCGGAGACGAAACGTCTGCCTAGGGAACTCGGTGGGTGAAGGTGTTTTGTTGTTATGCTGTTAATTAAGGAATGTTTAGTAATTAGCCTTAGTGTGTGATTAGGGGGGTGGAGATCTCATTGTTGCTTTAATGCCTTGTACTGTATAAAAAGCTGAGAAGAAACCATTAAAGTATCATTACATTTGAAACCAGAAGCACAGAGCTGTGTCTCGTGTCTGGGCGGAATTCTTATGGATCAGGTCCTGTTGGTTGGAGTGTCGATAAGCTGTCGTGACTGGGATGGAAGGTCGTAAACGGTGGTGACCGTTACAGTATCCTAATCCCCCCAGAAGAGGACCGTTTTACCCGAAAAGTTGAGAATTTTGAGCCCCTTCCTGTTTGTTCCAAAAAAAAAAGTTCCAATTTCAACAAAACACTTTCCAGTATTAAATGACACTTTAGACCACAAGAATGATGAGGATGTTGTTGGTGTTATTGCTGTAGAAGGGGGACCGTAGACTGATGCCAAGACGAGAGGCGGGGAAAGACGGCCAACCTATCGGCAGATCACCTGGAAGTCACCAACATCACCTGTGTGACTCGGCTGATAGAAAAGGTGACCTTGCTTTAACCCGCCTTCCTTCCACTCCACAGAAAAGGGGACGCCAATGCGAGCCCAGCACCCTCTGGCACTTCAGAAACACTTGGGTTGTCAGTTGGGAGGTGGCATATCATAGGAAGTTGTAAAGGATAATCGACAAACCTCCACTCCGCTGGATGGTACAGCTAGTGGTGTATCCCCGGGGAATGATAAGGCTGGTGGGTATCCCTGGTGGATGATACTGCTGGTGGGTACTGCTGGTGGCTATATCTGGGGGATGGTATAGCTGGTACGTACAGTGAGGAAAATAAGTATTTGAACACCCTGCTATTTTGCAAGTTCTCCCACTTGGAAATCATGGAGGGATCTGAAATTGTCATCGTAGGTGCATGTCCACTGTGAGAGACATAAAAAAAAAAAAATCCAGAAATCACAATGTATGATTTTTTTAACTATTTATTTGTATGATACAGCTGCAAATAAGTATTTGAACACCTGAGAAAATCAATGTTAATATTTGGTACAGTAGCCTTTGTTTGCAATTACAGAGGTCAAACGTTTCTTGTAGTTTTTCACCAGGTTTGCACACACTGGAGGAGGGATTTTGGCCCACTCCTCCACACAGATCTTCTCTAGATCAGTCAGGTTTCTGGGCTGTCTCTGAGAAACACGGAGTTTGAGCTCCCTCCAAAGATTCTCTATTGGGTTTAGGTCTGGAGACTGGCTAGGCCACGCCAGAACCTTGATATGCTTCTTACAGAGCCACTCCTTGGTTATCCTGGCTGTGTGCTTTGGGTCATTGTCATGTTGGAAGACCCAGCCTCGACCCATCTTCAAAGCTCTAACTGAGGGAAGGAGGTTGTTGCCCAAAATCTCGCAATACATGGCCCCGGTCATACTCTCCTTAATACAGTGCAGTCGCCCTGTCCCATGTGCAGAAAAACACCCCCAAAGCATGATGCTACCACCCCCATGCTTCACAGCAGGGATGGTGTTCTTGGGATGGTACTCATCATTCTTCTTCCTCCAAACACGGTTAGTGGAATTATGACCAAAAAGTTCTATTTTGGTCTCATCTGACCACATGACTTTCTCCCATGACTCCTCTGGATCATCCAAATGGTCATTGGCAAACTTAAGACGGGCCTTGACATGTGCTGGTTTAAGCAGGGGAACCTTCCGTGCCATGCATGATTTCAAACCATGACGTCTTAGTGTATTACCAACAGTAACCTTGGAAACGGTGGTCCCAGCTCTTTTCAGGTCATTGACCAGCTCCTCCCGTGTAGTCCTGGGCTGATTTCTCACCTTTCTTAGGATCATTGAGACCCCACGAGGTGAGATTTTGCATGGAGCCCCAGTCCGAGGGAGATTGACAGTCATGTTTAGCTTCTTCCATTTTCTAATGATTGCTCCAACAGTGGACCTTTTTTCACCAAGCTGCTTGGCAATTTCCCCGTAGCCCTTTCCAGCCTTGTGGAGGTGTACAATTTTGTCTCTAGTGTCTTTGGACAGCTCTTTGGTCTTGGCCATGTTAGTAGTTGGATTCTTACTGATTGTATGGGGTGGACAGGTGTCTTTATGCAGCTAATGACCTCAAACAGGTGCATCTAATTTAGGATAATAAATGGAGTGGAGGTGGACATTTTAAAGGCAGACTAACAGGTCTTTGAGGGTCAGAATTCTAGCTGATAGACAGGTGTTCAAATACTTATTTGCAGCTGTATCGTACAAATAAATAGTTAAAAAATCATAAATTGTGATTTCTGGAATTTTTTTTTTTGATTATGTCTCTCACAGTGGACATGCACCTACGATGACAATTTCAGACCCCTCCATGATTTCCAAGTGGGAGAACTTGCAAAATAGCAGGGTGTTCAAATACTTATTTTCCTCACTGTATACCTGGTGGATGGTACTGGCACTGCTGGTGGGTATTCCTGGTGGATGGTACTGGCACTGCTGGTGGGTATTCCTGGTGGATGGTACGGCTAGTGGGTATTCCTGCTGGATAGCACATCTGGCGGGTATCCCTGGTGGATGGTACTGCTGGTGGCTATCCCTGGGGGATGGTACAGCTGGTACGTATACCTGGTGGATGGTACTGGCACTGCTGGTGGGTATTCCTGGTGGATGGTATGGCTAGTGGGTATTCCTGGTGGATAGCACATCTGGTGGCTATCCCTGGTGGATGATACTGCTGGGGGCTGGTACGTATACCTGGTGGATGGTACGGCTTGTGGGTATTCCTGGTGGATGGTACAGCTGGTGGGAATTCCTGATGGATAGCACATCTGGCGGGTATTCCTGGTGGATGGTACGTCTGGTGGGTATCCCTGTTGGATGTTACGTCTGGTGGGTATCCCTGTTGGATGTTACGTCTGGTGGGTATCCCTGGTGGATGGTACGTCTGGTGGGTATTCCTGGTGGATGATACTGCTGGTGGCTATCCCTGGTGGATGATACGGCTGGCGGGTATCCCTGGTGGATAGTACTGGCACTGCTGGTGGGTATTCCTGGTGGATGATACTGCTGGTGGGTATCCCTAGTGGATGATACGTCTGGTGGGTACTGCTGGTGGCTATCCCTGGGGGATGGTACGTCCCTGATTTCTCCCCTGATCGGCGCTTCAGCCGCCTATTGGATGGAAAATTTCCAGCATTCCTGTCTAACAAAAATCAATCGTTAGATCGACTTTTATGGAGCGGGAATGGCCATAGATGGATCGAACTTTAACCGGTTTCACTTGCAATCTATCAATGGCGGTAATAACCGCAAAACCAAAAATGTAATGTATTGCAGCTTTACAATCAGTAGATGTGGTGGCTGCATTCGTTTTTTTTTTTTTTGCCTTTTCTCCCTCTCTTTTCACCTGGTGATCTGGCCAGTATCACACCTCCTGTATTAGAGCGACCCCACTGGTGTCAGTGGGAGGAATAGTGTCCCATCATTGGTATCAGTGGGAGGAATAGTGTCCCATCATTGGTGTCAGTGGAAGGAATAGTGTCCCATCATTGGTGTCAGTGGAAGGAATAGTGTCCCATCATTGGTGTCAGTGGGAGGAATAGTGTCCCATCATTGGTATCAGTGGGAGGAATAGTGTCCCATCATTGGTGTCAGTGGAAGGAATAGTGTCCCATCATTGGTGTCAGTGGGAGGAATAGTGTCCCATCATTGGTATCAGTGGGAGGAATAGTGTCCCATCATTGGTGTCAGTGGGAGGAGAAAAAGTGCCCCATCATTGGTATCAGTTTAAGGAATAGTGTCCCGTCATTGGTGTCAGTGGGAGGAATAGTGTCCCATCATTGGTATCAGTGGGAGGAATAGTGTCCCATCATTGGTGTCAGTGGGAGGAATAGTGTCCCATCATTGGTGTCAGTGGGAGGAATAGTGTCCCATCATTGGTATCAGTGGGAGGAATAGTGTCCCATCATTGGTATCAGTGGGAGGAATAGTGTCCCATCATTGGAATCGGTGGGAGGAATAGTGTCCCATCATTGGTGTCAGTGGGAGGAATAGTGTCCCATCATTGGTGTCAGTGGGAGGAATAGTGTCCCATCATTGGTATCAGTGGGAGGAATAGTGCCCCATCATTGGAATCGGTGGGAGGAATAGTGTCCCATCATTGGTGTCAGTGGGAGGAATAGTGCCCCATCACTGGTGTCAGTGGAAGAGTGCTCCATCATTGGTATCAGTGGGAGGAATGGTGCCCCATCATTGGTGTCAGTGGGAGGAATAGTGCCCCATCATTGGTATTAGTGGGAAGAATAGTGCCCCATCATTGGTATTAGTGGGAGGAATAGTGTCCCATCATTGGTGTCAGTGGGAGGAATAGTGTCCCATCATTGGTATCAGTGGGAGGAATAGTGTCCCATCATTGGTGTCAGTGGGAGGAATAGTGTCCCATCATTGGTGTCAGTGGGAGGAATAGTGTCCCATCATTGGTGTCAGTGGGAGGAATAGTGTTCCATCATTGGTGTCAGTGGGAGGAATAGTGCCCCATCATTGGTGTCAGTGGGAGGAGGAAGAGTGCCCCATTGACATGATACAAGAGATGAGCAGAGACTGCAGATATGATACAAGAGATGAGCAGAGACTGCAGATATGATACAAGAGATGATCAGAGACTGCAGACATGATACAAGAGATGATCAGAGACTGCAGACATGATACAAGAGATGATCAGAGACTGCAGACATGATACAAGAGATGATCAGAGAATGCAGACATGATACAAGAGATAGTCAGAGGCTGCAGACATGATACAAGAGATGATTAGAGACTTCAGACATGATACAAGAGATGATCAGAGACTGCAGATATGATACAAGAGGTGGTCAGAGACTCCAGACATGATACAAGAGATGATCAGAGACTGCAGATATGATACTAGAGATGGTCAGAGACTGCAGATACGATACAAGAGATGATCAGAGACTGCAGACATGATACAAGAGATGATCAGAGACTGCAGACACGATACAAGATATGATCAGAGACTGCAGACATGATACCAGAGATGATCAGAGACTGCAGACATGATACAAGAGATGATCAGAGACTGCAGACATGATGCAGGAGCTGGTCAGAGACTGCAGACATGATACAAGAGATGGTCAGAGACTGCAGACATGATACAATAGATGGTCAGAGACTGCAGACATGATACAAGAGATGGTCAGAGACTGCAGACATGATACAAGAGATGGTCAGAGACTGCAGACATGATACCAGAGATGATCAGAGACTGCAGACATGATACAAGAGATGATCAGAGACTGCAGACATGATGCAGGAGCTGGTCAGAGACTGCAGACATGATACAAGAGATGGTCAGAGACTGCAGACATGATACAGGAGCTGGTAAAAGAGTGTGGACACGATACAAGAAAGGGTCAGAGGCTGCAGACATGATACAAGAGATGGTCAGAGACTGCAGACATGGTACAAGAGATGGTCAGAGACTGCAGACATGGTACAAGAGATGATCAGAGACTGCAGATATGATACAAGAGATGGTCAGAGACTCCAGACATGATACAAGAGATGATCAGAGACTGCAGATATGATACTAGAGATGGTCATAGACTGCAGACATGATACAGGAGGTGGTCAGAGACTGCAGATATGATACAGGAGATGGTCAGAGACTGCAGACATGATACAAGAGATGGTCAGAGACTGCAGATATAATACAAGAGATGGTCAGAGACTGCAGATATGATACAGGAGATGGTCAGAGACTGCAGATATGATACAGGAGATGGTCAGAGACTGCAGACATGATACAAGAGATGGTCAGAGACTGCAGATATAATACAAGAGATGGTCAGAGACTGCAGATATGATACAGGAGATGGTCAGAGACTGCAGATATGATACAGGAGATGGTCAGAGACTGCAGACATGATACAAGAGATGGTCAAAGACTGCAGATATGATACAGGAGATGGTCAGAGACTGCAGATATGATACAAGAGATGGTCAGAGACTGCAGATATGATACAAGAGTTGATCAGAGACTGCAGACATGATACAAGAGATGGTCAGAGACTCCAGACATGGTACAAGAGATGGTCAGAGACTGCAGATATGATACAAGAGATGATCATAGACTGCAGATATGATACAAGAGATGATCAGAGACTGCAGATATGATACAAGAGATGGTCAGAGACTGCAGACATGATACAAGAGATGGTCAGAGACTGCAGATATGATACAAGAGATGATCAGAGACTGCAGATATGATACAAGAGATGGTCAGAGACTGCAGACATGATACAAGAGATGGTCAGAGACTGTAGACATGGTACAAGGGATGGTCAGAGACTGCAGACATGGTACAAGGGATGGTCAGAGACTGCAGACATGATACAAGAGATGATCAGAGACTGCAGACATGATACAAGAGATGGTCAGAGACTGCAGACATGATCCAAGAGATGGTCAGAGACTGCAGATATTATACAAGAGATGGTCAGAGACTGCGGATATGATACAAGAGATGGTCAGAGACAGCGGACATGATACAAGAGATGGTCAGAGACTGCGGATATGATACAAGAGATGGTCAGAGACTGCGGACATGGTGCAAGAGATGGTCAGAGACTGCAGATATGATACAAGAGATGGTCAGAGACTACAGATATGATACAAGAGATGGTCAGAGACTGCAGACATGATACAGGAGATGGTCAGACACTGTAGACGTGATACAAGAGATGGTCATAGACTGCGGACATGATACATGAGATGGTCAGAGACTGCAGACATGATACAAGAGATGATCAGAGACTGCAGACATGATACAAGAGATAGCCAGAGACTGCAGATATGATACAAGAGATAATCAGCGACTGCAGACATGATACAAGAGATGGTCAGAGACTGCAGACATGATACAAGAGTAACAGGTTGTGATTGCTCCTATTTCTTCTGCCCCCCCCCCCCCCCCCCATGTGATAGAGCCATGTGTAGGTCAGGGAGCAGATTGGAGGTGCTTTGTAGTCTCTGACTTATATGGGGAACAATAGTATCTGAGACACGATGACGTGTGGTGCGCATACATTTTTTTCTTTTACTTTTTTCTTTTATTTCTATTTTTAGTTTAATGAAAATTGTTTGGAAGGCAAATTGGAAGCAAAGTCTGCATAGCACAGAAGGCAGAGAACATTCATCTAGGCCTAGGGTGATCCCGACAATATTGTGGATAAATTGCCCACAGCAGCTTCTTTATAGGAACTTTATAGGTATTTCCCGTGTAATCCTCCCATCGATCCGACAGTTTCCGACTTTTATCGAAGGAGCAGCACAGCACAGGGGGGCGCTGCACCGCCTCTCTCCAGCAGAGGGCGCTCTCCGCTCTCCCGACTCACTGAGCACACGGCGCATGAGCGAGTCCCTGGGCGAAGGTCGGCTGGTTGCTATGGCTGCTGCTGCCATGTGGAGGTTGTTATGGAGTCTGGTTGCTTGGCGACGGGCATCCTTCGCATCCCGAGGATGGAGGAGCCGGGTGAGGCCTTTCCTGAGGGGGAAATGACGGAGGAGACGGAGGAGAGGACCCCCGGGGTACAGGAGGTAAGGTACCCTGATAGATACACACAGGGGAGCCTGACACACAGTACAACCAGGACACAGCAATTCTATATTACTAAAAGGAACAATTATTACTATTATTATTATCAATATAATCATCATTATAGTTGTTATTGTAGTAAATATTATAATATTATTATATCAATATATATTTTTTTAACAACAAGGTTGGTCTTTATTAAGGCAAAAGCGGTACAGTATAAGGTACATTAGTCAACAATACATAGCAGCATCGTAGGCAGACATGAGATACAGGAATCACAGGATGATTATATCAATATTTTTATTATTGTTGTTATTGTAGTCAATATTATTATATCATTATTTTTATTATATATTAATATTATTATTTCTTTGTTTTTATATATATATATATATATATATATATATATATATATATATATATATATATATATATATATATATATATATATATATATATATATATATATTTTATTGTTATTATTATTATTATTATTATGAATAAGAATAATAATCATAGTTATTATTTTATTACTATATTTATTATTGGTATTTATTATAATTATTTTTTTATATTTTTATAAAAAATATATTTATTATTGTTGATATTATAATTGTATTATTATATTTTTTATTGTTGTTATTGTTATTATCATTATTATTATTAAGGTCATCATTGGTAATATTTTTTATATTTTTTTTTATATCATCATTTTATTTATTATTATTATTATTATTATTATTATTATTATTATTGTTGTTGCTGTTATTATCATTGTTAATTATTATTATTATTATTACATTTATTAGTGTTATTATATTATTGTTCTTGTTGTTGTTATTAATATTATTATAACATTGTAATTTATTTTATATTAATTATTTATTATGTTTATTATTGTTATTTTTATTGTTATGAATAATAATAATAATATTGTTATTATTATTATATTTATTATAATATTTTTTTTATTATTAATAATATATTTATTATTGTTATTATCATCATCATTATTATTATTATTGTTGTTGTTATGATTTTTTTTTTTTACTGTTATTGTTTTTTTTTTTTTAATCATTATTATTATTATTATTACTATAGACATCATTGTTATTATTATTTTATATATTATTACATCATTTTTTTTTATATTATTATTATTATTATTATTATTGTTGTTGTTATCATCATCATTGTTATTATTATATTATTGTTATTATTAATATTGTTATAATCATCATAATTATTTTCACATCCCCCCCCCCCCCCCGATATTCTTCTGATTGGAATCCACCATGAGAGCAAAGTATGAGGGGGGGGGGGGGGGGGGTTACCAACATCATTGAGTCACTATACATTTATTAATTGTGCTTATTATTATTATTATTATGAGCACTGTGATGATTATCCTGGGTATGTTTTATCTCAGCACTGTGATGATTATCCTGGGTATGTTTTATCTCAGCACTGTGATGATTATCCTGGGTATGTTTTATCTCAGCACTGTGATGATTATCCTGGGTATGTTTTATCTCAGCACTGTGATGATTATCCTGGGTATGTTTTATCTCAGCACTGTGATGATTATCCTGGGTATGTTTTATCTCAGCACTGTGATGATTGTCCTGGGTATGTTTTATCTCAGCACTGTGATGATTGTCCTGGGTATGTTTTATCTCAGCACTGTGATGATTATCCTGGGTATGTTTTATCTCAGCACTGTGATGATTATCCTGTGTATTATTTATCTCAGCACTGTGATGATTATCCTGGGTATGTTTTATCTCAGCACTGTGATGATTATCCTGTGTATGTTTTATCTCAGCACTGTGATGATTATCCTAGGTATGTTTTATCTCAGCACTGTGATGATTATCCTAGGTATGTTTTATCTCAGCACTGTGATGATTATCCTGGGTATGTTTTATCTCAGCACTGTGATGATTATCCTGGGTATGTTTTATCTCAGCACTGTGATGATTATCCTGGGTATGTTTTATCTCAGCACTGTGATGATTATCCTGGGTATGTTTTATCTCAGCACTGTGATGATTATCCTGGGTATGTTTTATCTCAGCACTGTGATGATTATCCTGGGTATGTTTTATCTCAGCACTGTGATGATTATCCTGGGTATGTTTTATCTCAGCACTGTGATGATTATCCTGTGTATGTTTTATCTCAGCACTGTGATGATTATCCTGGGTATGTGGAGGACGATGTGGACAGAATCAGCAAAGTGTCATCAGAGGAATCTCTGAGCTCCGGACCGGACCCAACCCCCGCAGGATGGAGCACCGAGTGGAGCTTCTGGGTAATGTCACCAGAATATCTGTCATGTATGGATTTATGAACCTTCTTCCTTCTGTCCTGTCATTCACCGTTCTTCCTCTCCTCTCCTTCTCTCCTCCTCCCATCTCCTCTCCTCCTCCCCTCTCCTCTTCTCTTCCCATCTCCTCTCCTCCTCCCATCTCCTCTCCTCTTCTCTCTTTTCCTCTCCACTCATCCTCCCCTCTTCTCTCCTCTCCTCCCCTCTCCTCTCTTTCCCTCTCCTTCCATCCTCCCCTCTCCTTTCCTCTTCTTCCCCCTCTCCTCCTCTCTTTCCCTCTCCTCTCCCCTCCTCCCCTCTCCTTTCCTCTCTTTCCCTCTCCTCTCGTCTCTTTCCCTCTCCTTCCATCCTCCCCTCTCCTTTCCTCTTCTTCCCCCTCTCCTCCTCTCTTTCCCTCTCCTCTCCCCTCCTCCCCTCTCCTTTCCTCTCTTTCCCTCTCCTCTCGTCTCTTTCCCTCTCCTTCCATCCTCCCCTCTCCTTTCCTCTCCTTCCCCCTCTCCTCCTCTCTTTCCCTCTCCTCTCCCCTCCTCCCCTCTCCTTTCCTCTCTTTCCCTCTCCTCTCGTCTCTTTCCCTCTCCTTCCATCCTCCCCTCTCCTTTCCTCTCCTTCCCCCTCTCCTCCTCTCTTTCCCTCTCCTCTCCCCTCCTCCCCTCTCCTTTCCTCTCTTTCCCTCTCCTCTCGTCTCTTTCCCTCTCCTTCCATCCTCCCCTCTCCTTTCCTCTCCTTTCCCCTCCCCTCCTCTCTATCCCTCTCCTCCCCTCTCCGCTCCTCAACTCCACTCTCCTCCACTCCCATCTCCACTCTCCTCCCCTCTCCACTCTCCTCCCCTCTCCTCCCCTCTCCTCAACTCCACTCTCCTCCACTCCCCTCCCCTCTCCACTCTCCTCCCCTTTCCGCTCTCCTCCCCTCTCCTCTGCTCTCCTCCCCTACCCTCTCCTTCCCTCTCCTCTCTTTCCCTCTCCTTGCATCAACTCCACTCTCCTCCCCTCCCCTCCCCTCTCTACTCTCCTCTCCCCTGCTCTCCCCCCCCTCTCCTCTCCTCCCCTCTCCTCCCCTTTCCTCCCCTCTCCTCCTCTCTCCTCTGCTCTCCTACCCTCTCCTCCGCTTTTCTCCCCTGCCCTCTCCTTTGCTCTCCTCTTGTTCCTTTCTGATTCTCTTCCCTTCTTCCTCCTCTCCTCCCCTCCCCTCTCTCCTCACCTCCCCTGTCCTCTACTTTTCTCCCTTCCCTCTTTTTTGCTCTCCTCTCTTTCCTCTCCTCTCCTCTCCTCCCCTCTCTTCCCTTCTGTTCTCTTATGCTATCATCCTCCTTCCCCTTCTCTCTCTCCTTCCCTCCCGTCCCTTCTTCTCCCCTCTCCTCCCCACTTCTCTCCTCCACTCTCCTGCCCTCCCCTCTCCTCTCCTCCCCTCTCCTCACGTTTCTCCCCTCTCCTCTCCTCCACGCTCCTCCCCTCCCCTCTCCTCCCCTCTCCTCTTCTCTCCTCCCCTCTCCTTTCCTCTCTTCGCTGCTCCCCTCTGCTCTCCTCCCCTCTCCTCTCCTCTCTCCTCCCCTCCCCTCCCCTCTCCTCTCTCCTCCTTTCTCCTCCCCTCTCCTCCGCTCTCCTCCCCTCTCCTCCCTTCCCCTCTCCTCCATTCTCCTCCATTCTCCTCCCCTCTCCTCCCCTCCCCTCTCCTCCATTCTCCTCCCCTCTCCTCCGCTCTGTTCCGCTCTCCTCCCCTCCTCTCTCCTCTCCTTTGCTGTCTGGGAAGGGTTAAATCAGGCTGAGCCCAGATGGAAAGTTTCTCAGAGAATGTTCCATGGAAGCTCGCAGTGTCTGTTTGTTCCGGAGACACATGATGGGTGTGCCGGCCTTCCGGAGATCGGCATCTATTAATCGGTTCATATGTCAGTTGGTCATTTCATGTGAGTTCTGTGCTGCCTGGAGTCAGGTGGATGGAGGGAGATGTTCCCTGAGCTCAGCGAGGACCCGATCATCTGTAATGTGTGTGTGATCGATTCTTATCTACTCAATCACTATAGAAGGGGCACAACGGGCCCTGCGTTCCTCAACTGTGCCCAACACCACTGCCAGTGTCAGCAATGATCATATTTATATACCTCTAGCATGTCCCCAGTCTCCAACTACACCTGTAGCATGTCCCCAGTCTCCAACTACACCTGTAGCATGTCCCCAGTCTCCAACTACACCTGTAGCATGTCCCCAGTCTCCAACTACACCTGTAGCATGTCCTCAGTCTCCAACTACACCTGTAGCATGTCCCCAGTCTCCAACTACACCTGTAGCATGTCCCCAGTCTCCAACTACACCTGTAGCATGTCCCCAGTCTCCGACTACACCTGTGGCATGTCCCCAGTCTCCAACTACACCTGTGGCATGTCCCCAGTCTCCAACTACACCTGTGGCATGTCCCCAGTCTCCAACTACACCTGTAGCATGTCCCCAGTCTCCGACTACACCTGTAACATGTCCCCAGTCTCCAACTACACCTGTAGCATGTCCCCAGTCTCCAACTGCACCTGTAGCATGTCCCCAGTCTCCAACTACACCTGTAGCATGTCCCCAGTCTCCATCTACACCTGTAGCATGTCCCCAGTCTCCAACTACACCTGTAGCATGTCCCTAGTCTCCAACTACATCTATAACATATCCTCAGTCTCCAACTACACCTGTAGCATGTCCCTAGTCTCCAACTACATCTATAACATATCCTCAGTCTCCAACTACACCTGTAGCATGTCCTCAGTCTCCAACTATACCTGTAGCATGTCCCCAGTCTCCAACTACACCTGTAGCATGTCCTCAGTCTCCAACTACACCTGTAGAATGTCCTCAGTCTCCAATTACACCTGTAGCATTTCCCCAGTCTCCAACTACACCTGTAGCATGTCCCCAGTCTCCAGCTACACCTGTAGCATGTCCCCAGTCTCCAACTACACCTGTAGCATGTCCTCAGTCTCCATCTACACCTGTAGCATGTCCTCAGTCTCCAACTACATCTATAACATATCCCCAGTCTCCAACTACACCTGTAGCATGCTTCCAGTCCCCAACTACACCTGTAGCATGTCCCCAGTCTCCAACTACACCTGTAGCATGCCCCCAGTCTCCAACTACACCTGTAGCATGCCCCCAGTCTCCAACTACACATGTAGCATGTCCCCAGTCTCCAACTACACCTGTAGCATGTCCCCAGTCTCCAACTACACCTGTAACATGTCCTCAGTCTCCAACTATACCTGTAGCATGTCCTCAGTCTCCAACTACACCTGTAGCATGTCCCCAGTCTCCAACTAAACCTGTAACATGTCCCCAGTCTCCAACTACACCTGTAACATGTGACCAGTCTCCAACTACACCTGTAGCATGTCCCCAGTCTCCAACTACATCTGTAACATATCCTCAGTCTCCAACTACACCTGTAGCATGTCCTCAGTCTCCAACTACACCTGTAGAATGTCCCCAGTCTAAAACTACACCTGTAGCATTTCCCTAGTATGCAACTACACCTGTAGCATGTCTTCAGTCTCCATCTACACCTGTAGCATGTCCCCAGTCTCCAACTACACCTGTAGCATGCCCCCAGTCTCCAATTACACCTGTAACATGTCCCCAGTCTCCAACTACACCTGTAGCATGTCCCCAGTCTCCAACTACACCTGTGGCATGTCCCCAGTCTCCAACTACACCTGTAGCATGTCCCCAGTCTCCAACTACACCTGTAGCATGTCCCCAGTCTCCATCTACACCTGTAGAATTTCCCTAGTCCCAGCTACACCTCCAGCATGTCCCCAGTGTCTAGTTACACCTGTAGCATGTCCCCAGTCTCCAACTACACCTGTAGCATTTCCCTAGTCCCAGCTACACCTCTAGCATGTCCTCAGTGTCTAGTTACACCTGTAGCATGTCCCCAGTCTCCAACTACACCTGTAGCATGCTCCCAGTCCCCAACTACACCTGTAGCATGTCCCCAGTCTCCAACTACACCTGTAGCATGTCCCCAGTCTCCAACTACACCTGTAGCATTTCCCTAGTCCCAGCTACACCTCTAGCATGTCCTCAGTGTCTAGTTACACCTGCAGCATGTTTGCAATGTTTAAACCCTCCACTGTAGTATGTGCATCCTCTATTTTCTAGCATTTCATACACTAAACATACTATATAGTCTTTGGGCCACCTATCCCCTCATCTCCAGACATCCCAAGCTATAGATGGAAATTGTTAGGTGTCCTACATGGCGCAGCGCCAGCTTCTTTCACTCCAGCAATCTGATGAATAATGTAGACGGGATCCTCACATGGCACAGAGTGTCTCTCTGAAACCATTCATGACTTTGCAGTTGGGTGTCCTGTCCTTCCTTACAGTGGAATCCCAGCATGGGGAGCGGCAGGAGCCGCTCTCGCCATGACCTGCTAAAAATAATTGCTCAATTTTCCCCCCTCCTTCACTGACAGGTCCGCACTTCCCATTATGGCCGCTACCATCTCCTCCGGCACTTCTTCTGCATGCAAGTAATGATGCATGCACCCTAGGTACCTTCACCCTCCTTTGCACATGCCCCCTGCCATGTTTTCCAGGCTCCGATGTCCCACTGGCATGACCCAGGACTGGCATGGTGGGTGTAACGGTATGGCCCGTGGGACCCAGAGGCTCTTGAAGGATGCGGGGCACTCCTGTTTCAGCTTCACCAATGACTCTTAGGTCTAGGGTCATTCTATGTCCACTAGGGGCAGGGGAGGGCTGGCAGGGGGGGCTGGGTGGAAATATCCCCCCGGGCTGGTGACACTATGCACAGCCACCGGCCGCCGCTACCAAATGCTGTTTTTGCAGAGCAGGAATATGCCTGCTGGAGCTCTGTTAACACAGTTCACGGCCTCTGTGCGGACTCTGATGTAAGGGGGCCTCTATGCGGACTCTGATGTAAGGGGGGCCTCTGTGCAGACTCTGATGTAAGGGGGGCCTCTGTGTGGACTCTGATGTAAGGGGGCCTCTATGCGGACTCTGATGTAAGGGGGGCCTCTGTGCAGACTCTGATGTAAGGGGGGCCTCTGTGTGGACTCTGATGTAAGGGGGTCACTGTGCGAACTCTGATGTAAGGGGGGCCACTGTGTGGACTCTGATGTAAGGGGGGCCTCTGTGCGGACTCTGATGTAAGGGGGGCCACTGTGTGGACTCTGATGTAAGGGGGGCCTCTGTGCGGACTCTGATGTAAGGGGGCCTCTATGCGGACTCTGATGTAAGGGGGGGCCTCTGTGCGGACTCTGATGTAAGGGGGGCCTCTATGCGGACTCTTGTGATCATGAAAAATCTTAGACTGTTTTCCTTGATTCATCACTTTTCCACGCTCTATGGGCCACTTGACTGGACTT
Source organism: Rana temporaria (assembly GCF_905171775.1). NCBI lineage: Eukaryota > Metazoa > Chordata > Amphibia > Anura > Ranidae > Rana > Rana temporaria. The sequence goes on along the minus strand of NC_053490.1, from coordinate 531,755,232 downwards.
GCCCCCCAGGCCTAAGGCTGCCAGCCCTCCCCTGACTAGGGGCATAGGATGACTGAGAAATGATATCTTGAATTACATGAGATGGGACAGTAAGGATAATTCACAATGTATTGCAGGATATCTTGAAATATTACAGGCGGTTAATTCTGAACCCAACAGGTCAATAATAGTGTGATTCATTCAATGTGGGGACACATACTGTTAAGATGTTAATTGATGTTAATCACCTCCAGCTACCTGGCTGTAGTGATAAAGCTTTCTGTGTTTGCATTCTATTGTCTATTGTGTTAATTAAGTCTGGCTCCTAAGATATTTCATTGTGCTATGCTAATTGACACTGTATTGTGTGAAAGTCTTATGATGATAATATGTGATGTGAGTTAGCACAATCTAAAGGTCAGATGTCCGACTTATGTTTACTAAAGGAATGTGGATTGTATAGAAGGTGAGAAAAGCTTATCGCAGAGTCACAATGTCTGGGTAAATGATAGTTATTAACTCATGTAGATTCGGTGCCAGAAAGTCTGACTAAAAATGCGTATTGAGTTCCTTGTGTAATGTTGTGGGTGGAGTTGATTCATTGTTCACTTGGTTACAATTTCAGAATTCGGAATTTTGAAAATTCGGAAATTTGAACATTTCTGATTTTTTTATTCTGAATTTTCAAATTTCCGAAATACGAATTCTGAATTTCCGAATTTCCGAAATGTAGATTTTCTGAATTTCCAAAATTTAGAATTTCCAAATTTCTAAAAATTTAGAATTCACAAAATTTTGAATTTTCGGAATTTTGGAAATTCAAAAATTCGGAAGTTGAAAAATTTGGAAATTTTGGAATTGACTAATTTGTCAAAATTTGTTAAAAAAAAAACGAATTTGGAACTAAACGAATTGTACACGTCTACCAATCTCCCCTATCTAGTATGAACCCAGAAGCATCATGTAATATATCACTTCCGGGTTCGGCTGTCTCTTTTCCCTGCTGTGGCCAGGGAAGAAGCTAATGGAGCGTGATCTGCACTCTATTAGCATCAATAGAGTGTAGGTGAGATTTCTCATTAAAGAGAACCTGTCACAGCAAAAGAGAAAAGAGACAAAGTTTTGTGAAAAATAGAAAAAAATCGCACGTACCCCCCTCCCCCCATATACATGCATATAAACACGTGTTGGGGTGTCTACATACGAAAACATTGATTGCGTTACCCACGTTACATATTGCTGCGCCAGGCGGGTTGTGGCATGGTTGGGATTCGAGCCGATGACCGTTGTAAACCATTGGGCTAATATTGTGTGGCAAAAAGTTGGAACTACTACCATTTTATTCTCCAGAGTCTCATATAATGTTTTGGGGGTTTTGAGTAATCTTCATGCCTAAAATTATTTTGTAAATGTGTAAAAAAAAAAAAAATGCTAGAGCAAGTATATCAGACCAAAAATATGGGGGAGAGGGACAGTCCCTCCAAATTCAAGACAGCCCCTTCAAATTCGGGACAGTCCCTCCAAATGTGGGACAGTCCTACCAAATTCGGGACAGCCCCTCTCAAATTCAGGACAACCTCTCCAAATTCAGGACAGCCACTCCAACTTTGGGACAGTCCCTCCAAATTCGGGACGGCCCCTCCATATTCAGGACAGCCTTTTCAAATTCAGGACAGCCCCTCCAAATTCAAGACAGCCCCTCCAAATTCAAGACAGCCCCTCCAAATTCAAGACAGCCCCTCAAAATTTGGGACAGTCCCTCCAAATCTGGGACAGTCCCTCCAAATCTGGGACAGTCCTACCAAATTCGGGATAGCCCCTCCAAATTCAAGACATCCACTCCAAATTCGGCACAGTCCCTCCAAATTTGGGTCGGTCCCTCCAAATTCAAGACAGCCCTTCCAAATTCAAGATAGTCCCACAATATTCATGACAGCCCTTTCAAATTCATGACAGCCCCTCCAAATTCAAGACAGTCCCTTCAAATTCAAGGCAACCCCTCAAATTCAGGACAGCCTCTCAAATTCGGGACAGTCCTTCCAAAATTGGGACAGTCCTTCCAAATTTGGGGCGTCCCCTTCAAATTTAAAACAGTCCCTCCAAATGTGGGACAGTACTTCCATATTCAGGACAGCCCCTCCAAATTCAAGACAACCCCTCCGAATTCAGGACAGCCTCTCCGAATTCGGGACAGTCCTTCCAAATTTGGGACAGTACTTCTAAATTCGGAAGGTCCCTTCAAATTCAAGACAGCTGCTCCAAATTCAGGACAGCCCTTCCAAATTTGGGACAGTCCCTCCAAATTCAGGACAGCCTCTCCGAATTCGGGACAGCCCCTCCATATTCAGGACAGCCTCTCAGAATTTGGGACAGCCCCTCCATATTCAGGACAGCCTCTCAGAATTTGGGACAGTCCCTCCATATTCAGTACAGCCTCTCAGAATTTGGGACAGTCCCTCCAAATTCGGGACATCCCCTGCAAATTATTATTGCGGCCGGAGTGTATGTCAGTCTTGTGTTATCATCATTAGATCTCCATCTCATAGGTTCCCTCTCGCGTCGCAAGTGACTCAATTAACTTCACAACTCATTAACACCATTAAAAGGCAGAAGATCACCAACAGGTCTCAGTGTCACCCGCTGCTTGTCACCTTTTATTTCATGTGAATTCATGAATATGTAAGTGAACCTATTTCTGAGGTCTCGTGTCTCAGGCATGACACGGTTACGCTGGCCTGTTCTACAAACACACTGAGGTGCCAAACAGATATCACTGCATGTATTTTTCTGATAAAGTAGATGTGCCTCCTTCCTGAATGACCTCAACTGCCATTTTTATACTGTTTTCACATTTCCTTCATCCTTTGTTCCACCGCTGGGCTGCTGATCTTCTGCAGCTGCTTTTCAGTCACTTCCTGTCTACATGCACTATATAGTATGGTTTCTGAGCTACTGCTGGGAGGGGGAGCTGATATATTGACTCACTGATAGGAGGGGAAGCAGGAGAAGCGGAGCTGCAGAGCCACTGATAGGAGGGAAGAACAGGCAGAGCCAAGCTGCTGAGTCACCTATAGGAGGGGAACTGAGTTGCTGACTCAGTGATGGGAGGGGGGAGTAGGAGGAGCTATGATGATGAGTCAGTGCTGGCAGGGAAGAGCAGGAGGAGCTGAGCTGCTTAGTTACTGCTGCAAGGGGTGAGAAGAGAGACCTAAGTGGTAGGGTCATTGCTAGGAGAGGGGGAGTTGAGCCGCTGAATCAATAATGGGAGGGGGAGCTGAGCTTCTGAACCAAAGATGGGAGGGGGAGCTGAGCTTCTGAATCAATGGTGGGAAAGGGAAGCTGAGCTGCTGAATCAATAATGGGAGGGGGAGCTGAGCTTCTGAATCGATGATGGGAGGGGGAGCTGAGCTTCTGAACCAAAGATGGGAGGGGGAGCTGAGCTTCTGAATCAATGGTGGGAAAGGGAAGCTGAGCTGCTGAATCAATAATGGGAGGGGGAGCTGAGCTTCTGAATCGATGATGGGAGGGGGAGCTGAGCTTCTGAATCAATGATGGGAAGGGGAGCTGAGCTTCTCAATCAATGGTGGGAGTGGGAGCTGAGCTTCTGAATCAATGATGGGAGGGGGAGCTGAGCTTCTGAATCAATGGTGGGAGGGGGGGCTGAGCTTCTGAATCAATGATGGGAGGGGGAGCTGAGCTTCTGAATCAATGGTGGGAGGGGGAGCTGAGCTTCTGAATCAATGATGGGAGGGGGGGCTGAGCTTCTGAATCAATGATGGGAAGGGGAGCTGAGCTTCTCAATCAATGGTGGGAGTGGGAGCTGAGCTTCTGAATCAATGATGGGAGGGGGAGCTGAGCTTCTGAATCAATGGTGGGAGGGGGGGCTGAGCTTCTGAATCAATGATGGGAGGGGGAGCTGAGCTTCTGAATCAATGGTGGGAGGGGGAGCTGAGCTTCTGAATCAATGATGGGAGGGGGGGCTGAGCTTCTGAATCAATGATGGGAGGGGGAGCTGAGCTTGACTCAGTGATGGGAGGGGGAGCTGAGCTTGACTCAGTGATGGGAGGGGGAGCTGAGCTTCTGAATCAATGATGGGAGGGGGAGCTGAGCTTCTGAATCAATGATGGGAGGGGGAGCTGAGCTTCTGAATCAATGATGGGAGGGGGAGCTGAGCTTCTCAATCAATGATGGGAGGGGGAGCTGAGCTTCTCAATCAATGATGGGAGGGGGAACTGAGCTTCTCAATCAATGATAGGAGAGGGGAGCTGAGCTTCTGAATCAATGATGGGAGGGGGAGCTGAGCTTCTGAATCAATGATGGGAGGGGGAGCTGGGCTTCTCAATCAATGATGGGAGGGGGAGCTGAGCTTCTGAATCAATGATGGGAGGGGGAGCTGAGCTGCTGACTCAATAATGAGAGAGGGGGAGATCAGCCACTAAGTCAGTGCAGGAAAGAACAGGGTGAACTGAACTGCTGAGCTACTGCTGGGATATGAAGCTCAAATGCAGTTCCTGCTGGGAGGGGCACTGAGCTGCAGAGTAATTGATGGGAGGGGACCTGAGCTGCAGAGTTATTGATGGGAGGGGAGCTGAGCTGCAGAGTTATTGATGGGAGTGGAGCTGAGCTGCTGAGTCACTGCTGGTGAACTGAGCTGCTAAGAGAATGACTGGAACAACTTCAGTGCTACTGGTGTGAATTTTTAGTTTAATCACTCCGCAGTGTCTGTAGATACAGAGGTCAGGGTGGGGGAAACTGAGACTCTAAATCACTGCAGGAAAGAGTATAAGAGTGAACTGAACTGGTGAGCTACTGCTTGGATGGGAAGCTGAACTGTGGAGTCACCACAGGGAGGAGAGGGGTGAGCTGCTGACTCACGGATGGAAGGGGAGATGATCTCCTGACTCACTGATGGGAGGGTGAGATGAGCTGCTGAGTCACTGATGGGAGGGTGAGATGAGCTGCTGAGTCACTGCTGGTGAGCTGAGCTGCTGAGAGAGTGACTTGAAAAACTTGAGTCCTGCTGTGAACTTTAAAGTGAATTACTCCACAGTGGCTGCAGCTACAGAGATCAGTGCAGGCTTGTTTCAAATCCCATTTGTGTACCTGAATGTAAATGCCAAAAGCCTGACCACAGGTTCACTTTAAATCTTGCCTTGTATAAAGCCGGGGCTCAGGATTCAGGAGTCTGCACGGGGTCACGTTCACATTTTCCATGGTTTCTTCCCACTGATCTGCTTTGGATGTGAGTCAAGAATTACTTTAAGAGTCTCACGTCTTTGTAACATAAGCCCAATAATCCATGATTCCATCTCACAGGATTTTCCAAGGTCGGAGATAACCGCTCACCATATTGTATAATATTTGTGTATGTGATTTGGTGTGTGTGGGTAAATATTCGAAGCGATTATCTGTACAACGTCCCGGTTACTGAAGCATGCTGGCTTCCTACATTTAAAGTGTCAGCAACATAAATATTTATATATGTAGTATAGATTTGGGTAATTCCTGGACATACGTACATTATAGGGCTAGTGGGGGTTGGGCATAGGCTTGCAAATTAAACCCAGCGCTGTGTCCTTATCTATTAGATCTTCTTAACCACTTACCCCCCGGACCATATTGCTGCCCAAAGACCAGAGTACTTTTTGCGATTCGGGACTCTGTCGCTTTAACAGACAATTGCGCGGTCGTGCGACGTGGCTCCCAAACAAAATTGGCGTCCTTTTTTTCCCACAAATAGAGCTTTCTTTTGGTGGTATTTGATCACCTCTGCGGTTTTTAGTTTTTGCGATATAAACAAAAATAGAGCAACAATTTTGAAAAAAATTAATATTTTTTACATTTTGCTGTAATAAATATCCCCCAAAAATATATAAAAAAAAATTTCTTTTCCTCAGTTTAGGCCGATACGTTTTCTTCTACATATTTTTCGTAAAAAAAAATCGCAATAAGCGTTTATTGATTGGTTTGCGCAAAAGTTATAGCGTTTACAAAATAGGGGGTAGTTTTATGTCATTTTTATTATATTTTTTTTACTAGTAATGGCGGCGATCAGCGATTTTTTTTTCTCGGTACTGCGACATTATGGCGGACACTTCGGACACTTTTGACACATTTTTGGGACCATTGGCATTTTTATAGCGATCAGTGCTATAAAAATGCATTGGATTACTATAAAAATGCCACTGGCAGTGAAGGGGTTAACACTAGGGGGCGGGGAAGGGGTTAAGTATGCCTGGGTGTGTTCTTACTGTAGGGGGGGTGGCCTCACTAGGGGAAACACTGATCTTCTGTTCATACATTGTATGAACCGAAGATCAGCATTTCCCCTGCTGACAGGACCGGGAGCTGTGTGTTTACACACACAGCTCCCGGTCCCCGCTCTGTACCGAGCGATCGCGTGTGCCCGGCGGCGATCGCGCCCGCCAGGCACACGCACGGGAGTCGGGGGCGAGCGGGCCCCTAGTGGCGGCTGGGAGAGAGGACGTCATATTACGTGCTCTCGCCCAGCAGAGCCACCTTGTGGACGTATTTCGACGGTGCGCGGCAAGTGGTTAAAGGGAAACTAAACCCATCAATTTCACTGTTTCCCAAAACAGTTACATATATATATTATATACTGTATAATACTGTGTGTATATACTGTATGTGTGTGTGTATATTGTGTGTATAATGTGTATGTATACTGTATGTGTGTGTATATTGTGTGTCTGTGTATGCATACTGTATGTGTGTGTGTGTATATTGTGTGTCTGTGTATGTATACTGTGTGTATATTGTGTGTCTGTATACTGTGTATGTATACTGTATGTGTGTGTGTGTGTGTATACTGTGTGTGTGTGTGTGTATATTGTGTTTCTGTGTATGTATACTGTATGTGTGTGTTTATACTGTGTGTGTATATTGTGTGTCTGTGTGTGTATACTGTGTATGTATACTGTATGTGTGTGTATACTGTGTATGTATACTGTATGTGTGTGTATACTGTGTATGTATACTGTATGTGTGTGTATACTGTGTGTGTGTATACTGTGTGTGTATACTGTATGTGTGTGTATACTGTATGTATACTGTATGTGTGTGTGTATACTGTGTGTGTATACTGTGTGTGTGTATACTGTATGTGTGTGTATACTATGTGTGTATATTGTGTGTGTGTATATTGTGTGTATACTGTATGTGTGTGAGTATATACTGTGGCCTGGATTCAAGAAGCAATTGCGTCTGCGTAACCATAGGTTACACAGGGCAATTGCTTACCTGCGCCGGCTTTACGAATGCTCCTTATTCAGGAACCTCGTTACGCCGACTGCAGCCTAAGATATGCGTGGCATAAGGCTCTTATGCCCGCATATCTTAGGCTGCATTCTTACGATGGCCGCTAGGTGGCGTTCCCGTTGTGCTCAGCGTATAGTATGCAAATTGCATACTAACGCCGATTCACAACGTTGCGCGAGCCCTGCGTACGCAATTTACGTCGTTTCCGTACGGCGGTTTTTGCGTAAGGCTGCCCCTATTAGCAGGGGCAGCCAATGTTACGTATACCCGTCGTTCCCGCGTCGCGAAATTTGAAATTTACGTAGTTTGCGTAAGTGAATTGTGAATGGCGCTGGACGCCATTCACGTTCACTTTGAAGCAAATGACGTCCTTGCGACGTCATTTGCCGCAATGCACGTCGGGAAAGTTTCCCGACGGAGCATGCGCTCTACGATCGGCGCGGGAACGTGCCTAATTTAAATGATTCCCGCCCCCTACGGGATCATTTAAATTGCGCGCGCTTGCGCCGGGCATTTTGCTGGCGCGCCCACGCAATTTACGGAGCTACTGCTCCGTGAATCAAGGGCAGCGCAGTAAATTTGCGGGGGCGCAGGGCAAAAACGTTGCCCTGCGCCTCCGCAAAAAAAGCGCAATTGTATCTGAATCTACCCCTGTGTGTATACTGTATGTGTGTGAGTATATACTGTGTGTGTGTATACTGTATGTGTGTGTATATTGTGTGTGTATACTGTATGTGTGTGTGTGTATACTGTATGTCTGTGTGTATGTTGTGTGTGTATACTGTATGTGTGTATATTGTGTGTGTGTGTATACTGTATGTGTGTGAGTATATACTGTGTGTGTATGTTGTGTGTCTGTGTGTGTATACTGTATGTGTGTGTATGTTAATTTGTTTCAGGTTTTGGAATTTTCGTTTCTTATTTCGGATATTCGAATTTCCAAATTTTCTATTTTTTCTTTTATTAAATTCCGAATTTTTGGAACAATTCAGAAATTCGAAAATTTGTTATAAAACGATTTCAGGGCGAAACGAATTGCACGTGTGTGAATCTTACACTTTAGTTCCACTAAGGTGCGAATCGCCGGGTAGAACTGACACTTCCTGCGTGGTAAAATGCGGCATTTTATGGGGCGGGCGGACTAAACCGGTCTGAACTGTTTTGAGCATCAAAAGGTTTTTTTTTTTTTTTTCTTTTAAAAAAAGTAAAAGCTTTACACCTTATGAAATACAGACGACCTTTACAAGAACCGCCTGCAGCGTTCTATGGTTTGTTCCAACCCGACAACTGTCATTTTTGCCAGGCAGCTTAGACTTTTAGCCGCTTCAATACCGGGTACTTTTACCCCCCTTTCTGCCCAGGCCAATTTTCAGCTTTCAGCTCTGTCACACTGTCACGTTGAGCGCCGGTGCCATCTGAATAACAGCGGTGGGTGTGCTTTGGAAGTGTCTATCACAGCCAGCGGCTCTGATAGGCTTCCCGATTACAGCCCGTGGGCTCTAATCGCCTTCCAAATGGTTAACCAGAGGGCACACAGGGGGTGCGTTCCCTGGTTAACACTGACACGCGTCTCAGCCAATCAGGTTCACCGGGTCTGGTTACCGGTCACCTGATTGGCTGAAGCGACATCGAGGGCGGGAGAAGACATCAAGGGAGCGTGGAGGAGGATGGCTGACCCAAGAAAGGTAAGTGCCGGGGGGGGGACTGGCGGCATTAAATAAATAACCCCCAAAAAATATAAAATAAACATTTATTCCTCAGTTTAGGCCGATACGTATTCTTCTACCTATTTTTGGTTAACCCCTTCCATACCGGGCACTTACGATTTTTATTTTTTGCGCAACAACTAAAAAACGACCGATATTTTTGAAAAAAAATTAAGTTTTTATTTTTTTCTGTTCATTTTTTTTGTAAATAAGTAAGTTTTCTTCTTCAATTATGGGCACTGATCTGGCATCACTGATGGCCACCGATGAGGTGGCACTGATGGGCACCGATGAGGTGGCACTGATGGGCACTCATAGGCAGCACTGATGGGCACTCATAGGCGGCACTGGGCACTCTTTGGCGGCACTGATGGGCACTCTTTGGCGGCACTGATGGGCACTCATGGGTGGCACTTATGGGTGGCATTGATGGATACTTATGGGTGGCACAGATGGGCACTGATAGGTGGGCACTGGGCATAGATGGGCACTAAGAGGTGGCACTGATGGACACTGAGGGGTGGCACTGATGGACACTGAGGGGTGGCACTGATGGCATTGCTGGGCATCATTACAGTCAGTGCCCATGTTGCCAGTCAGTGCCCATTTGTAGGCACTGATTGGCATCGATTGTGTTTATTTTTTTTGTTTTATTGTTGGACACGTCTTAACACGTGGTAAAGAGCCTCCGCCAGAGGCTCTTTACCGAGATCGGAGATGCAGGGTGTCAGACTGACACCCCGCATCACCGATCGCCGCGCTGCACGCCCCCACGGGCACGCGCCGGCATGAAATCCTTCAGGACGTTAATAGAAGTCCAGTCAGTATTTCACAACCACTTCCCTAGACGTCAATTGTATATTGACCGGGCGGGAAGTGGTTAAAAAAAATCACATTTGACGTATATTGGTTGGTTTGCGCAAAAGTTATCGTGTCTACAAACTGTGGGATAGATTTAGGGATTTATTTTTATTGTATCTACTAGTAATGGCGGCGATCTGGTAGAAACAATAGAACTGCGACATTGCGGCGGACAAATCTGACCCCAAATGACACTTTTTGGGGACCAGTGACATTATTATATTGATCAGAGCAATAAAAATACACTGATCAATGTAAAAATGAGACTGGCAGGGAAGGGGTTAACACTAGGGGGCGGTCAAGGGGTTAAGTGTGTTCCCTGGGTGTGTTCTAACTGTGTGGGGGATGGGCTACCAGGGGCATGACAGAGATCACTGTTCCCGATCACTGGGGAAAGTAGATCTGTCATGTCATCTGTCAGAACGGGGATCCGCTTGTTTACATTAGACATGTGCAATTAGTTTAGTTTCTAATTTGTCTTTTTAACGAAAATGCGAAAATTCATCCATTTCGAATTTTCGTATGTCCGAATTTTTTATTTCCGAATTTTCGAAATTCCGAAAATGTCGAATTTCCGTAAATTTCGAATTTCCGAATTTTCGTATTTTCGAATTTCCGAATTTCCAAATTTTCGTATTTCTGAATTTTTCAATTTCCGAATTTTCGGACATCTGAAATTTCGAATTTCCACATTTTCGTTTTTTCGCATTTCCGAATTTTAAAATTTCCGAATTTTCGTATTTCGGAAATTCGTATTTTCGGAAATTTCGATTTTTTTTTTATTTTCGAAATTCTGAATTTTCGAATTAAATTTTTTTTTGAATTTTCGAAATTCCAAATTTTTGAATTTTCGAATTCCAAATTTCCAGAAATTCGAAATTTGGCAATAGGAAAATTCGGAAATGAATAACAATTTGGAAATAGGAAAAGTCTGAATACGAAAATTCGAATTTATTAACTTCCGAATTTTCGGACATCTGAAATTACGAATTTCCAAATTTTCGTTTTTTCGAATTTCCGAATTTTAAAATTTCCGAATTTTCGTATTTCCGAATTTCGGAAATTCGTATTTTCGGAAATTTCGAATTTTTTTTTATTTTCGAAATTCAGAATTTTCGAATTAAAACATTTTTCGAATTATCGAAATTCCAAATTTTTGAATTTTCGTATTCCAAATTTCCAGAAATTCGAAATTCGGCAATAGGAAAATTCGGAAATTAATAAAAATTTGGAAATAGGAAAATTCTGAATACGAAAATTCGAATTTATTAACTTCCGAATTTTCTAAAATTTAGAAATTGTAAAATTCGGAAATTAAAAAAAAATCTGAAATTTGGAAATACAAACATTATTCGAATTTTAGATTTTCGAATTTTAGATTTTCGAATTTTGCAATTTTGTAATGTTTTTATTTTCGAATTTTCAAATACATTTTTTTTTAATTTTTAAAATTTCGAATTTTCAAATTTTCGAAATTCCGAATTTTCAAATTTTTCAAGTGCACATGTCTTGTTTACATAGGCAGATCCCCGTTCTGCCTCTGAAATAGGTGATCGCGGGTCGCCAGCGGACATCGAGTCCGCCCGATCCGCGGGCATGCTCCCGGAGCGTGACATGGGAGCGAGAGCACGCGCCCTCCCGCTACTGAGCCTGCGCGAATCGTTGTACAGGTACAGCGATTCAGACACCGCTGCCAACCTGCCGCAGTATAGCTGCATGACCTGGTTGGCAATCGCTTAAAGCAGAACTCCGAGTCCAGACAAAAGTAGGAAGATAATAATGAATGGCCTTTAAATTTTTAAATAGCAAAACCAGCTGTTGCTGCAATATTTAACTTTAATCCAGAGATCCCCCCCCCCTCCTTCCGCAGTACTTATTTTCTGCCACAAGGCGCCCTCATTGAACCCAGGTTGTCCTGGACCCTGTAGACTGGACAGTGAAAGGAGAAGTAGCACAGTGATAAGCTCATAAAGGCCAATCCAGAGATCCAGAGATCTCTCCTGCAATAACTTTTTTTCCACTAGATGTCCTCAGTCTGATGGCTATCATCATTCAACTGTCTTCCTCTGAGCCTCAGTCCTCCTGAACCTGCCCTCAGACTGTGACTGGACAGTGAAAGGAGAAGCAGCACCTTCAATCCAGAGATCTCTCCTGCAATACCTTTTCTTTCCACTAGATGTCCTCAGTCTGATGGCCATTGTCATTCAGCTGTCTTCCTCTGAGCCTCAGTCCTCCTGAACCTGCTCTCAGACTGTGACTGGACAGTGAAACGAGAAGCAGCACCTTCAATCCAGAGATCTCTCCTGCAATACCTTTTATTTACACTAGATATCCTCAGTCTGATGACCATTGTCATTCAACTTTCTTCTTCTGAGCCTCAGTCCTCCTGGACCTGCCCCCAGACTGATGAGCTCATCTCTCTGTCACTCTGCTCTCGCCTTTAATCAACACTTGAACTGATCGGCTCTCCCAGTCTGATCTCTGCTGTAGAGGGACTGCAAGGGGCTGATGCCAGGTCACATTCAGATACACTGGGCCGGATTCAGATAGATTAGCGGATCTTTAGATCCGCATAATCTATCTGATTTACGATCCGCCGGCGCAATTTTGCGAGGCTAGTGCATGATTCATAAAGCACTTACCTCGCAAACTGCACCGTCGGATCCTAACTCCCCCCGGCGGAATGCAAATTCCGCGGCTAGGGGGAGTGTACAATTTAAATCAGGCGCGTTCCCGCGCCGATTTAACTGCACATGCGCCGGGGCGAAAAAGCCCAGTGCGCATGCTCCAAATGACGTCGCTACGACGTCATTGTTTGCGGCGGGTACGTCGATTGCGGCCATCGGTATTCCCGATCGCGGTACGCAAACGACGTAAAAAATTTAAAAATCGGCGCGGGAACGTCGGCCATACTTAACATTAGCTACCCCTCATAGAAGCAGGGGTAGCTATCCGCCGAAAAAACCCGAACGCAAACGACGTAGAAAACGAGCCGGGCGGGCGTACGGACGTGAATCGGCGGTTTTCCTCATTTGCATATGTGACGGGTAAAAAATCGCGACGACACCTAGCGGCTGGCGGGAGATTACAGCCTAAGATTCGACTGGTGTAAGTCACTTACACCAGTCGGATCTAAGGGAGATCTATGCGGAACTGATACTTATGAATCAGTCGCATAGCTCCGACGGTGGGCTCTCACAGATCCGACCGTCGGGTCTCACAGATACGACGGCGGATCAGGAGATCCGCCGGCGTATCTATTGATGAATCTGCCCCACTGTTTACATTTAAATAATACGTGTAACAAGTTCCCGCCGGTGCTATAGCCTGAAAAACAGCTACAGCGCAGGCTTACTTTGCTGGGACGGGGCACATGGACGTCCTCCTGTGATTGCGCCCCCTGTGGCTTCTGGGCAACATGCTCTGTGATGGCTGAGTCCTTTGGGCCAATCACAGCGGCCCTTTACCACGTGATAAGCTGTGTCCAATGACAGCTGATCACGATGTAAACACAAGCCGGTTATTGTCTTTCCTTTCCTCACACTGACAATACAAGGAGAGGAGAGGCGATGACTGAAGGGACATCTACACTGATTATCAATGCAGCCCCACCAGTGCTGCCAGTCAGTGCCCATCAGTGCATCCTCATCAGTGCCACCTATCAGTGCTGCCTATCAGGACACATAGATTTAAAGAGAGCTTCTTTCCCAGGGCTATTAAGGCAATCAATGCAGGAATAAAATGAAAGGCGGTCACATAATCTTATTTTATTGTCTTGTTTAGTTTTATATGAGGACACTTTATATAATATGGGGACACTGATATATATATATATAATATGGGGACACTGATATATATATATATAATATGGGGACACTGATATATATATATAATATGGGGACACTGATATATATATATATATAATATGAGGACACTGATATATATATATAATATGGGGACACTGATATATATATATATAATATGGGGACACTGATATATATATATAATATGGGGACACTGATATATATATATATATAATATGAGGACACTGATATATATATATCATATGGGGACACTGATATATATATATAATATGAGGACACTGATATATATATATAATATGGGGACACTGATATATATATATAATATGAGGACACTGATATATATATATCATATGGGGACACTGATATATATATATAATATGAGGACACTGATATATATATATAATATGAGGACACTGATATATATATATATAATATGGGGACACTGATATATATATATATAATATGGGGACACTGATATATATATATATAATATGGGGACACTGATATATATATATAATATGAGGACACTGATATATATATATATATATAATATGAGGACACTGATATATATATATAATATGGGGACACTGATATATATATATAATATGAGGACACTGATATATATATATAATATGGGGACACTGATATATATATATAATATGGGGACACTGATATATATATATATATATATAATATGAGGACACTGATATATATATATAATATGGGGACACTGATATATATATATAATATGGGGACACTGATATATATATATAATATGGGGACACTGATATATATATATAATATGGGGACACTGATATATATATATATAATATGGGGACACTGATATATATATATAATATGAGGACACTGATATATATATATATAATATGGGGACACTGATATATATATATAATATGGGGACACTGATATATATATATAATATGGGGACACTGATATATATATATATAATATGGGGACACTGATATATATATATATATATAATATGGGGACACTGATATATATATATATATAATATGGGGACACTGATATATATATATATATAATATGGGGACACTGATATATATATATAATATGGGGACACTGATATATATATATATAATATGGGGACACTGATATATATATATAATATGGGGACACTGATATATATATATAATATGAGGACACTGATATATATATATAATATGGGGACACTGATATATATATATAATATGGGGACACTGATATATATATATAATATGAGGACACTGATATATATATATAATATGAGGACACCGATATATATATATAATATGGGGACACTGATATATATATATAATATGAGGACACTGATATATATATATAATATGGGGACACTGATATATATATATAATATGGGGACACTGATATATATATAATATGAGGACACTGATATATATATATAATATGAGGACACTGATATATATATATAATATGAGGACACTGATATATATATATAATATGGGGACACTGATATATATATATAATATGAGGACACTGATATATATATATAATATGAGGACACTGATATATATATATAATATGAGGACACTGATATATATATATAATATGGGGACACTGATATATATATATAATATGAGGACACTGATATATATATATAATATGGGGACACTGATATATATATATAATATGGGGACACTGATATATATATATAATATGAGGACACTGATATATATATATAATATGGGGACACTGATATATATATATAATATGGGGACACTGATATATATATATAATATGAGGACACTGATATATATATATAATATGGGGACACTGATATATATATATAATATGGGGACACTGATATATATATATATAATATGGGGACACTGATATATATATATAATATGGGGACACTGATATATATATATATATAATATGAGGACACTGATATATATATATATATATATATATAATATGGGGACACTGATATATATATATATAATATGGGGACACTGATATATATATATAATATGGGGACACTGATATATATATATAATATGGGGACACTGATATATATATATATATAATATGGGGACACTGATATATATATATAATATGGGGACACTGATATATATATATATATAATATGGGGACACTGATATATATATATATAATATGGGGACACTGATATATATATATAATATGGGGACACTGATATATATATATATATAATATGGGGACACTGATATATATATATAATATGAGGACACTGATATATATATATAATATGGGGACACTGATATATATATATAATATGAGGACACTGATATATATATATAATATGAGGACACTGATATATATATATAATATGGGGACACTGATATATATATATAATATGAGGACACTGATATATATATATATAATATGGGGACACTGATATATATATATATAATATGGGGACACTGATATATATATATATAATATGGGGACACTGATATATATATATAATATGGGGACACTGATATATATATATAATATGGGGACACTGATATATATATATAATATGAGGACACTGATATATATATATAATATGAGGACACTGATATATATATATCTAATATGGGGACACTGATATATATATATAATATGAGGACACTGATATATATATATAATATGAGGACACTGATATATATATATAATATGGGGACACTGATATATATATATAATATGGGGACACTGATATATATATATAATATGAGGACACTGATATATATATATAATATGGGGACACTGATATATATATATATAATATGAGGACACTGATATATATATATAATATGAGGACACTGATATATATATAATATGGGGACACTGATATATATATATAATATGGGGACACTGATATATATATATATATATAATATGAGGACACTGATATATATATATAATATGGGGACACTGATATATATATATAATATGGGGACACTGATATATATATATAATATGAGGACACTGATATATATATATAATATGAGGACACTGATATATATATATCTAATATGGGGACACTGATATATATATATAATATGAGGACACTGATATATATATATAATATGAGGACACTGATATATATATATATAATATGGGGACACTGATATATATATATAATATGGGGACACTGATATATATATATAATATGAGGACACTGATATATATATATAATATGGGGACACTGATATATATATTGTGATACATTTGCCTATATGTCTCAGTTTACTGCTCCCTGCTAGCCAGGTTATTGATGTGCTAATGTCCCCTCACTATTTCTAAAGGTTAATTGATCTATTGTGTTGTGTGAAGGAGAGCTGGGTTTAAGTGGCTTGTGTTAATTATTCTGATTGCTTCATTGTGGTAATTATCTCTCTATATGCGGGGTCGAGCGGTCTGGTTGATGTATTCAGTACAGCTAGTGCTCAGCGTCATTGATGTCATTGTCTAAAGAAAATGTGTTTTCAGCATCGGCCCCGTCGTGTCTACCTATAATCTGTATGGAAGCCCCAGTGTGAGGGGGGCGGAGATTTGTCATTGTAACAGTTTTGGAAATGACATATAAGCTGTGTGTTATAACATTAAAGTCTGTGTTGTTCAAGCAGTAAGCTGGTCTCATGTGTGGCTTTCTGGGCGATTCCAGGGATATCCCTCCTCGTGGAATATTGGGGTGATTGTCGTTATGGGAAGAAGGGAACGTTGACGGGGATATCATACCGATACCGTCACAATTGGTTGGTAGCAGCGGGATCTTCCCTTCTATTCCCCTTCACACCCGGATTCCAAGCAGACACTGGAAGAACTACTGGAAGTTCGTGGAAGGATCGCTAGCAACAAAACCAAGCGGGTCATCATAGCAGAATTAATGGAGATAGACCAGGAGGACGGGATTGCAGCAACGCCAGCAGTACAAGAGATGGAGACACCAGTGATTCAGGAGGAGTCACCAACCAACAAGCTAATGAGAGAGAAGCTAGCGTGGTTCGGCCCGAACCCAACGCCGGATGTGGTTCTGAAAGTGATGGACCTGTTAGCGGAGGAGGCTAAACAAATAAGGGACGCAGAGCTACAGTTAAAACTGGCAGCAGTCCAACAAGCAGCCGCACCTTCTACGAACAGTGAGTACAGCACAGCAGACGCAAGGAAGATTCCGTTTAGCGCTTTTAAAGCTTTTGATGAAAAGGACTGTGAGATTGATAACTACCTGGCGGATTTTGAGCGACAATGTAACCTGCACCGAATAGCTAGAAGAGAGTGGGTTGCAATATTGTCAGGCAAACTGTCAGGCAAAGCTTCTGATGCTTTCCGGACCGTGCCAGATCAGGATATCCATAGCTACGCCCGGGTTAAAGAAGCGCTCCTGGCTCGTTATGCAGTAACCCCAGAGTCCCACCGACAGAAGTTCAGGGACTCACGCAAAACCACGAAAGACTCTTACGCAGAATGGGCATGCCAGCTGTCCCTGTCGGCCTCTAACTGGGTTAACAGCAGCCAGGCCACCACCGCAGAGGACATTTTGCAACTAATGCTCCTGGAGCAATTTTACAACCACATCCAGACGGATGTCAAAGATTGGGTGAGAGATCGCAGGCCCATGACTCTACCAGAGGCCGCGAAGTTGGCGGATGAATATGCGGATACTCGCAAGACAAACCAGGTCACACCGCGGGTACAACCTCCACAACCAACGGCGCCCTCACACCCACCAGCCGCTAGATACCAACCGCCTAACAGACCGATGACATCTAGCCCTCGCTACCCACGCCAGGAGGACAACGAACAACGCTGCTTCCGGTGCAAACAGTTGGGTCACTTCAAGCAGAATTGCCCCATGAACGACAACACCAGGTCAAATTGGTCTCAACCGGGGTACCGCCCACCAGCAGCAGCCCATTGTGTAGACTCGGCTTGGGATCCCCAGGAGCTGGGTCAGGAAGAACCATTGGGCACCCCTTACGAAGCCCTCATGGTACAATCTGTTATTACGGACAACAGGGAACACCATTGTCAGCTGGTCATGGGCGACCGCCATGAGCCGGAGGGGCCTTGGAGGGAGCTGTGCAGAAAGAGGCACCGCCAGCTACCCTCCAAGAAGAAGAGGTCCTGGAAGTCATATAACCAGCGGACCTGGGAGGAGAAGAAGCGACTGGAGGAGATGGAATCGCAGCGGGCGCCCCAGATGCGGGCCGAGATGTTCGCCAAGGGCCCACCGGTGGCCCCTTACACCACCACCCAGTTCCTGATGATGAAGGACCACGTGGAGAGCCTGCAGGACATGAGCAAGCAGGATCTGATCCGTGAGTACATAGAGCTGGAGGAGTGCATAAGCCGCATGGAGGAGGAGAACAACCACCTGAGGTCACAGCAGGCTGACCCCCCCAGGCTCCATGAACTGGAGATGGAGCTGGAGAAGCTCAAAGAGGAGAACCGGCGGCTGCGGAGGGAGCAGGGGGTGGCTGACCTTATGGGGCTCTGAGTCCCCTCTCCCCCCCCCCCCCGGACTCTGAGCACCAGTGCTACAGCATTTCAACAAATATAACTTTTTCTTTTTATGAATCTCCTGGGATTGTCACTTCAGAGCCATAACCTGCCCCCTCCCATAGCGGGACACCTAGACGGCGGCGCACAGACCCATTCGCTGTCTTCACACTGACTTCTGGTGACTTTGCAGATCGCACAAAGACTTGGGGACTGACCGGCGTGTGATCTGACGACCCGGTGACATACCTGAGTCTGAAGCAGTTGCCAAGGGAGGTCAGTCATGCCAAACGGAGTTAACCTCTGACTAATAGCTCTGAACCCGTCAACCCTACTGGACCAGGGAAGGTCCAACCGGGTTTGCCGGAGCAGGGAGCAAAAGGGGGGCCATTGTGATACATTTGCCTATATGTCTCAGTTTACTGCTCCCTGCTAGCCAGGTTATTGATGTGCTAATGTCCCCTCACTATTTCTAAAGGTTAATTGATCTATTGTGTTGTGTGAAGGAGAGCTGGGTTTAAGTGGCTTGTGTTAATTATTCTGATTGCTTCATTGTGGTAATTATCTCTCTATATGCGGGGTCGAGCGGTCTGGTTGATGTATTCAGTACAGCTAGTGCTCAGCGTCATTGATGTCATTGTCTAAAGAAAATGTGTTTTCAGCATCGGCCCCGTCGTGTCTACCTATAATCTGTATGGAAGCCCCAGTGTGAGGGGGGCGGAGATTTGTCATTGTAACAGTTTTGGAAATGACATATAAGCTGTGTGTTATAACATTAAAGTCTGTGTTGTTCAAGCAGTAAGCTGGTCTCATGTGTGGCTTTCTGGGCGACTCCAGGGATATCCCTCCTCGTGGAATATTGGGGTGATTGTCGTTATGGGAAGAAGGGAACGTTGACGGGGATATCATACCGATACCGTCACATATATATAATATGGGGACACTGATATATATATATAATATGGGGACACTGATATATATATATATATATATATATATAATATGAGGACACTGATATATATATATAATATGGGGACACTGATATATATATATAATATGAGGACACTGATATATATATATAATATGAGGACACTGATATATATATATAATATGGGGACACTGATATATATATATAATATGAGGACACTGATATATATATATATAATATGGGGACACTGATATATATATATATAATATGGGGACACTGATATATATATATAATATGGGGACACTGATATATATATATATAATATGGGGACACTGATATATATATATATAATATGGGGACACTGATATATATATATAATATGAGGACACTGATATATATATATAATATGAGGACACTGATATATATATATATAATATGGGGACACTGATATATATATATAATATGAGGACACTGATATATATATATAATATGAGGACACTGATATATATATATAATATGGGGACACTGATATATATATATATAATATGGGGACACTGATATATATATATAATATGAGGACACTGATATATATATATAATATGAGGACACTGATATATATATATAATATGAGGACACTGATATATATATAATATGGGGACACTGATATATATATATAATATGGGGACACTGATATATATATATATATATATAATATGAGGACACTGATATATATATATAATATATAATATGAGGACACTGATATATATATATATATATATATAATATGGGGACACTGATATATATATATAATATGGGGACACTGATATATATATATATAATATGAGGACACTGATATATATATATAATATGGGGACACTGATATATATATATATAATATGGGGACACTGATATATATATATAATATGGGGACACTGATATATATATATAATATGGGGACACTGATATATATATATATAATATGAGGACACTGATATATATATATAATATGAGGACACTGATATATATATATATATAATATGGGGACACTGATATATATATATATAATATGAGGACACTGATATATATATATAATATGGGGACACTGATATATATATATATATATATATATAATATGGGGACACTGATATATATATATATATAATATGAGGACACTGATATATATATATATATATATAATATGAGGACACTGATATATATATATATATATATATATATATAATATGGGGACACTGATATATATATATAATATGAGGACACTGATATATATATATAATATGGGGACACTGATATATATATATAATATGAGGACACTGATATATATATATAATATGGGGACACTGATATATATATATATATATATATATATAATATGGGGACACTGATATATATATATATATATAATATGGGGACACTGATATATATATATAATATGAGGACACTGATATATATATATAATATGGGGACACTGATATATATATATAATATGGGGACACTGATATATATATATAATATGAGGACACTGATATATATATATAATATGAGGACACTGATATATATATATATTGGGGGGTATAATTAATCCTGTGTGGTAAATGCATGGTTGAAAACTGTGATGTATGAATAATGTGTTTCTACAATGGCAATAAATCTTATCTTATCAGTGCCAGAAAAATTTCATGTTTGGAAAAATGTATAACAAACTATGAAAAATCAGTGCCCATCAGAGCTGCTTTTCAGTGGTGCCTATCAGTGCTGCTTATCAATGGTGATTATTAATGTCACTTATCAGTGGTGCCTATCAGTGTCGCTTATCAATGGTGCCCATCAGTGCCGCTTATCAGTGGTGCCCATCAGTGCTGCTTATCAGTGGTGCCTATTAGTGCCGCTTATTAGTGGTAATTATCAATGTCACTTATCAGTGGTGCCTATCAGTGCCGCTTATCAGTGGTGCCTATCAGTGCTGCTTATCAGTGGTGCCTATCAGTGCCGCTTATCAGTGGTGCTTATCAGTGGTGCCCATCACTGCCACTTATCAGTGGTGCCTATTAGTGCCGCTTATCAGTGCCTATCAGTGTTGCTTATCAGTGGCGCCTATTAGTGTCGCTTATCAGTGCCGCCTATCAGTGCCGCCTATTAGTGATGCCTATCAGTGCCGCTTATCAGTGCCAACTATCAGTGCTGCCAATCAGTGCCTCCTCATCAGTTGCACCTATCAGTGCTGCCTATCAGTTCCCATTAGTGCCACTTATCAGTGACGCCTATCAGTGCCACCTATTAGTGCCGCTTATCAGTGCCGCCTATTAGTGCTGCTTATCAGTGCCCAGTGGGGCTGGTGCTCAACATTTTTGGGGGGGCGCAAACGGGAAAAAAAACCAAACAATTGCAGCCTCACTGTACCTATCAATTGTCACCACTGTGCCATGCCATCAAATGCAGTCACTGTGCCATCAAAACGCAACCACTGTGCCATCAAACGCAGCCACTGTGCCATGCCATCAAAACACAGCCACTGTGCCATGCCATAAAACGCCATAAAACGCAGCTACTGTGCCATCAATTGTCACCACTATGCCATCAAACACAGCCACTGTGCCCCCAATTGTCGCCACTGTGCCCCCAATTGTCACCACTGTGCCCCCAATTGTAGCCACTGTGCCCCCAATTGTCGCCACTGTGCCCCCAATTGTCGCCACTGTGCCCCCACTTGTAGCCACCGTGCCCAGTACCCCCCAGGTTACCTGATTGGCTGAGACGCCTGTCAGTCTTATCCTCGGACGTACGGCCGGTACGTCCCGAGGATGAGCTTCAGAAAGCCGACTACAGCCTCAGGGCTGTACTCGGCCAGCCTATCAGGGCCGCTGGCTCTGATAGGCACTTCCACACAGCCA
Source organism: Rana temporaria (assembly GCF_905171775.1). Classification (NCBI taxonomy): domain Eukaryota; kingdom Metazoa; phylum Chordata; class Amphibia; order Anura; family Ranidae; genus Rana; species Rana temporaria. The sequence continues at coordinate 531,732,221 of NC_053490.1, read as the reverse complement.
GTCAGCTGCCGCTATTCAGCTGACCGGCGCTCAACTTCCGGCCAGCTGAATAGTGGTCGGCAGCGGCGAAAATATACAGATTCATACAGTGTATGAATCTGTATATTTTACTGGCTGTGAGCGAGCCAGAGGGGGCGGCGCTCCTGCGTCCCTATGGACGCACCGCCACTGTCAGTGCCTATCAGTGCCTATTAGTGATGCCTATCAGTGCCACCTTTCAGTGCTGCCAATCAGTGCCTCCTCGTCAGTTGCACCTATCAGTTCCCATTAGTGCCACTTATCAGTGACGCCTATCAGTGCCAATTATCAGTGAAGGAGAAAAATTTATAACAAACTATGAAAAATAAATATTTTTCCCAAATTCTCGGTCTTTTTTTGTTTATTTAGCATAAATATAAAACCCCAGTGGCGATTAAATGCCACCAATAGAAATCTCTATTTGTGGGGAAAAAACTCCCCAAATGTCCTGTGTGTACAGCGTTGGATGACCGCGCAATTGTCATTCAAAGTGTGAGAGCGCTGGAAGCTGAAAGCTGTCCTGGGCAGGACGGGGGGGGGGGGGGGGGGGTGTCCCGTGTTGAAGGGGTTAATGACGTATCAATGATTACAGAGCTGAGTGATTTGTGCCTTTTTATATCTTCTCGGAGTTCAGTGTTAAGCCCCTCCCCCCGTCATATACTAATAATGGGAGACTTCTCAGGTTATATAATATCCTCCCGTCTTCTCTTCCTGAATGATTTATTTTCTCTACCTGTCCGCCCCCCCGTTCCCCGCACACAATGGACTGTTCCAGGTGAGCTGTCATCAGGACTGGCTCATCCAGCGGAGGTGTCAGGTGGGGCCGGCAGAAGGCGATGTGCTTCATTCCAACCTGCAGAGCGCTCAGCCGTCTCCGGCCTCTCGGGAGACACAGGCGAGACGCCGATCCCACCTACCTGTCTGACAGCTGCCTGGGATCGTTATACAGAACCCATCCAGAGAAGATCCGACCAAACCACCCTATGTGTTCACGGTAAGATCCTCTCCAAGCTGGCCACACACTTTACAATCCAATTGTACAATCTCAGGGCCATCTTCTTTATATTTAGCAAGAGCTGTACATTCCATATGTATCCAATCCTACATTTCCACCACTTACAGGTGTCCCCATCAGAGTGCCCCTATACATCAGGTGTCCCCATCAGAGTGCCCCTATACATCAGGTGTCCCCATCAGAGTGCCCCCAGAGATCAGGTGTCCCCATCAGAGTGCCCCCAGAGATCAGGTGTCCCCATCAGAGTGCCCCCAGAGATCAGGTGTCCCCATCAGAGTGCCCCTTTACATCAGGTGTCCCCCATCAGAGTGCCCCTTTACATCAGGTGTCCCCCATCAGAGTGCCCCTTTACATCAGGTGTCCCCCATCAGAGTGCCCCTTTACATCAGGTGTCCCCCATCAGAGTGCCCCTTTACATCATGTGTCCCCACCAGAGTGCCCCTTTTATTCAAGTGTCCCCATCAGAGTGACCCTTTACATCAGGTGTCCCCATCAGAGTGCCCCTTTTATTCAAGTGTCCCCATCAGAGTGCCCCTTTACATCAGGTGCCCCATAGATCAGGTATCCCTATCAGAGTGCCCCCATAGATTAGGTGTGCCCATCAGCGTGCCCCCATAGATCAGATATCCCTATCAGAGTGCCCCCATAGATCAGGTATCCCTATCAGAGTGCCCCCATAGATCAGGTGTGCCCATCAGAGTGCCCCCAGAGATCAGGTGTGCCCATCAGCGTGCCCCCATAGATCAGGTATCCCTATCAGAGTGCCCCCATAGATTAGGAGTGCCCCCATAGATCAGGTATCCCTATCAGAGTGCCCCCATAGATTAGGAGTGCCCCCATAGACCAGGTGTGCCCATCAGTGTGCCCCCATAGATCAGTTATCCCCATCTGAAAGCTCCCATAGATCAGGTGTCCCCATATGAGTGCCCCCTTTACATCAGGTGACCCCATCAGAGAGCTTCCATAGATCAGGTATTCCTATCAGAGTGCCCCCAGAAATCAGGTGTCCCCATCAGAGTACCCCTTACATCAGGTGACCCCATCAGATCTCCCCCATAGATCAGGTATTCCTATCAGAATGCCCACAGAAAGCAGGTGTCCCCCTTTAGAGTACCCCTTACATCAGGTGACCCCATCAGAGCATCCCCATAGATTAGGTTCCCCCATCAGAGTGCCCTCTTGCATCATAAGTTCCCATCAGAGGGCCCCCATTAGAGTACCCCTTACATGAGGTGACCCCATCAGATCTCCCCCATCGATCAGGTATTCCTATCAGAGTGCCTCCAGAAATCAGGTGTCTCCATCAGAGTACCCATTACATCAGGTGACCCTATCAGAGTGCCCCTTACATCAGGTGTCCCGTCAGAGCTCCTCCTAGATCAGGTTCTCCCATCAGAGTGCCCTATTACATCTGGTGCCCCGTCAGAGTATCCCTTACATCAGGTGACCCCATCAGAATGCCCCCATAGATCAAGTGTCCCCATCAGAGTGCCCGTTTACAACAGGTGACCCCATCAGAGAGCTCCCATAGATCAGGTATCCCTATCAGAGTGCCCCTAGAAATCATGTGTCCCCATCAGAGTATCCCTTACATCAGGTGACCCCATCAGATCTCCCCCAAAGATCAGGTATTCCTATCAGAATGCCTCCAGAAATCAAGTGTCCCCCTTTAGAATACCCCTTACATCAGGTGTCCCCATCAGAGCTCCTCCATAGATTAGGTTCCCCCATCAGAGTGCCCTCTTGCATCATAAGTTCCCATCAGAGGGCCCCCATCGGAGTACCCCTTACATCAGGTGCCCATCAAATCTCCCCCATCGATCAGGTATTCCTATCAGAGTGCCTCCAGAAATCAGGTGTCTCCATCAGAGTACCCCTTACATCAGGTGACCCCATCAGAGCTCCTCCTAGATCATGTTCCCCCCTCAGAGTGCCCTCTTACATCATGTGTTCCCATTAGAGGGTCCCCATCATAGTACCCCTTACATGAGGTGACCCTATAGATCAAGTGTCCCCATCAGAGTACCCATTACATCAGGTGCCCCCATCATAGTACCCCTTACATCAGATGACCCCATCACAATGTCTCCATAGGTAGGTGTCCCCATCTGAGTGCCCCCATAGATCTGGTTCCCCATCAGCGTGCCCCCATAGATCAGGTGTGCCCATCAGAGTGCCCCTTTACATCAGGTGTCCCTATGCCCTTACATTAGGTGACCCCATCTGAGTGCCCCCTTTGAGTCTGAGTGCCCCTAAAGATCAGGTGTCTCCATCTGAGTGCCCCCACCTTTGCACCTTATCTTGCACGGTGCCAGTTCTGCCCTTTCACACAGGAACATGCGTGATTTCAATGGGATGCCCTATACGCGAGAAATGCAGAAAAGAAAGTCCCATTGTATAAAACCCTAAAGAGGAGAAGGCCTGAAACGCGTTGGCTGTGCTTGATGTAAAAATAATTAATTTGTTTGATTGAACCTTCAAACTAAATGACGGTTTGCAGTAGGCGCTTGTTCAATAAAAGATTTTAATTGAACCTTCGTGCCCAACAACATATCCAGGATTTGATCATCTGATGAGCGATGTATTTATCGAGGTCAGAGAGACTAAGACCAGGTCCTATATACACCTCACTTTCACCACAGGCTCCCTTCCTCCAAGGAGAGCGCCCCCTCTTTTTTACAAACCTTGTATAATGGTAACCCTGAAGAAGGTGAGACCTTTCCCCTAAAACGCGTTGTCTGAACAGGCCTCCAAGCTAGATGTCCTAAGAGGGGCGTGCTGACAATGCGACAAAGTGAGATGACTGCCTCAGGTGGCAATCTTTTGGGGGGGCGGCACTGAGGTTGCTGACAATGCGCCAAAGTGAGATGACTGCCTCAGGTGGCAATCTTTGGGGGGCGGCACTGAGGTTGCTGACAATGCGACAAAGTGAGATGACTGCCTCAGGTGGCAATCTTTTGGGGGGGCGGCACTGAGGTTGCTGACAATGCGCCAAAGTGAGATGACTGCCTCAGGTGGCAATCTTTTGGGGGGGCGGCACTGAGGTTGCTGACAATGCGCCAAAGTGAGATGACTGCCTCAGGTGGCAATCTTTTGGGGGGGGCGGCACTGAGGTTGCTGACAATGCGCCAAAGTGAGATGACTGCCTCAGGTGGCAATCTTTGGGGGGCGGCACTGAGGTTGCTGACAATGCGACAAAGTGAGATGACTGCCTCAGGTGGCAATCTTTTGGGGGGCAGCACTGAGGTTAGAATGTCCATGTGTATACACAGGGCAACATTACTGAGCTGGTTGCTAGGACACTGGCGGCTTGGTCGCACAGAGTCATTGGTTGTTATGGTGCACCAGAACAGCCAGTGACTCTGTAGGGCCCAGCCATCTGCATTCTAGCAACCAGTAATGCTGGGCGATCCATCCGCTAGCATCCTAGCAACCAGTAATGCTGGGCGATCCATCCGCTAGCATCCTAGCAACCAGTAATGCTGGGCGATCCATCCGCTAGCATCCTAGCAACCAGTAATGCTGGGCGATCCATCCGCTAGCATCCTAGCAACCAGTAATGCTGGGCAATCCATCCGCTAGCATCCTAGCAACCAGTAATGCTGGGCAATCTATCCTCTAGCATCCTAGCAACCAGTAATGCTGGGCAATCTATCCTCTAGCATCCTAGCAACCAACGACAGACAACCACACAGTATCATTGGTTGCTAGGACACTAGTAGATGAGCCACAGCATCATTGGTTGCTGTGGCAGCATCCTAGCAAACAAAAGGGGAAGTTTGAAAAAACTGTGAGATAATTGCCTCAGGTGACAATGTGTGGGGCACTGGGGCCAGAATATCCACCCTGGACACTCTGCCCTTACTGTAGCTCAGGGCAACATTACTGAGCTGGTTGCTAGGACATTTGGTTGGCTTGGTCGCACATCATCATTGGACTCTGTAGGGCCCAGCCGCCTACGTCCTAGCAACTAGTAATGCTGGGCGGTCCACCCGCTAGCATCTTAGCAACCAATGACAGACTATCACACAGTATCAGTGGTTGCTAGGATGCTGGCAACTGAGACACAGCATCCTAGCAAGCAAAGGTGGAAGGTTGCAAAAACTGTGAGCTGACTGCCTCAGGTGACAATGTGTGGGGCACGTAGACAGAATGTCCATACTGGACATGCAGCTCAGTAATGTTGCCCTGTATACACAGTGGCAGCATTACTGAGCTGGTTGCCAGGACACTGGTTGTTATGGTGCAGTCGCCATTCCACGCGTGTGCGCAAAAAGACACTCGCCTGTCCCACAATCCAGCGCCGGCAATACTACTGTAGGGCATCCGGCTGTGAAAGCTTGCAGCTTCACAGCCGGGTGCGCATGTCTCACTGCACTGTGCTGCATAGCCGGGGCAATCTTCTGAGACCTGTGACGTGTCCCAGAAGATCGCGGGGAGGAAAGGACGCCTAGGTGGCCCAAGCTGAAGTGGGAATTTCGTTATTAATTGTGATGCATCGCGGAATCGAATCGTTGGCCAGATAATCGTAATGGAATCATGAGACCAGTGAAGATGCGCACCCCTACAAGGTGTACCTAATAAAGTGGCCGGTGAGGGTATATTTTGTAGGTAGAACACTAAAAAAGGTTTGTCGAGGTGAAAGATCTGCTGATGACCGTTTACAGCTTCAGATCTAATATTTCATATACAGAAGAAGGTATTTGTCACGTGCGTCACTCTCCTGGATTTGTGCGCTAGCCGGTATTTTAGCCCCGGGGGGTCAACCTCACCCAGAATCGTTACTCCAGACCTTGGTTGGTCGAGCGACCTGCAGCTTCTCTCTCAGAGTCCCCCCAGCAGGAGTTTGTGTCCCTCCACCCCCCTGCAGGTTGTTTGTTTGCTGCAGGAGCCCTGGAGGGGGTATAAGCAGGGCCGATCCGCCCTATAGGCTCACTATGCAAGCCGCTTAGGGCCCCGCAGAGCTGCGGAGGGCCCCCCAAATTACTAGAGGCCCCGCCTGGTGAGAAGTCATTTTTGGCCCCTCACCCCCGCTTCTCAACTCGCTGGCTGCATGGGAGAAGAGGTAAGAAGTCAGCACCCCCCTGCCTCTCACTTTAATGTGACATTGTGACATGTCACTGTCGGCAGCGCCCCACTCCCCCCCCCCCCTTAGGGCCCCAGGGAGGTCAGGATCGGCACTGGGTATAAGAAACCAGCCTAAACTTGCCAACGACAATGCGAGAGCTGAAACACGAGTCGGGGCCTTTAACCACTTCAGCCCCCGGACCATTTTGGCTGTCCAATGACCGGGCCCCTTTCTGCGTCGCTTTAACTGACAATTGCGCGGTCGTGCGACGTGGCTCCCAAACAAAATTGGCGTCCTTTTTTCCCCACAAATAGAGATTTCTTTTGGCGGTATTTGATCCCCTCTGCGGTTTTTCTTTTTTGCGCTATAAACAAAAAAAAAAAGAACGACAATTTTGAAAAAAAAAAAGCAATATTTTTTACTTTTTGCTATAATAAATATCTCCCAAAAATATATAAAAAAACTATTTTTTTTCCCTCAGTTTAGGCCAATACGTATTCTTCTATATATTTTTGGTAAAAAAAATTATCGCAATAAGCGTTTATCGATTGGTTTGCGCAAAAGTTATAGCGTCTACAAAATAGGGGGTCGTTTTATGGCATTTTTATTAATATTTTTTTACTAGTAATGGCGGCGCTCAGCGTTTTTTTGTCGTGACTGCGATATTGTGGCGGACACATCAGACACGTTTGACGCTATTTTGGGACCATTGTCATTTACACAGCGAACAGTGCTATAAATATGCACTGATTATGTGTAAATTACACTGGCAGGGATGGGGTTAAACAGTAGGGGGCGCTGAAGGGGTTAAGTGTGTCATAGGGAGTGATTCTAACTGTCTGGGGGATGGGCTACTAGTGACAGGACACTGATCACTGTTCCCAATGACAGGGAGCAGACGATCAGTGTCCTGTCACTAGGCAGAACAGGGAAATGCCTTGTTTACATAGGTAACCCCCCGTTCTGCCTTGTTTACATAGACATCCCCCCCGTTCTGCCTTGTTTACATAGACATCCCCCCGTTCTGCCTTGTTTACATAGGCACCCCCCTGTTCTGCCTTGTTTACATAGACATCCCCGTTCTGCCTTGTTTACATAGGCACCCCCCCCTGTTCTGCCTTGTTTACATAGGCACCCCCCCTGTTCTGCCTTGTTTACATAGGCACCCCCCCTGTTCTGCCTTGTTTACATAGGCACCCCCCTGTTCTGCCTTGTTTACATAGACTTCTCCCCGTTCTGCCTTGTTTACATAGACATCCCCCCGTTCTGCCTTGTTTACATAGGCACCCCCCCTGTTCTGCCTTGTTTACATAGACATCCCCCGTTCTGCCTTGTTTACATAGGCACCCCCCCTGTTCTGCCTTTGTACATAGACATCCCCCCGTTCTGCCTTGTTTACATAGGCACCCCCCCCTGTTCTGCCTTGTTTACATAGGCACCCCCCGTTCTGCCTTGTTTACATAGGCACCCCCCCTGTTCTGCCTTGTTTACATAGGCACCCCCCGTTCTGCCTTGTTTACATAGACATCCCCCCGTTCTGCCTTGTTTACATAGGCACCCCCCTGTTCTGCCTTGTTTACATAGACTTCACCCCGTTCTTCAGCTCCGTAACACGATCAGGGGCACCAAGCGGACATCGAGTCCGCGGGTCCCATGGGCACGGATATATATATATACACAGGGCTTTTTTTCAGGGGGAACTAGGTGGAACTCAGTTCCACCACCTTTGGCTCAGACCCTTTGGTTCCCGCTCACCACAATCACTTGTAAACACAGAAGTCTGGTTTCTGTGTTTACAAGTGACAGCTCTGCACTCTGTGTGTAACCCTCCTGAACTCTGCACTCTGTATGTAATGCAATTCTGGTATTTACTGCCCCTTTAAGACCCTTCTACTGTTTGTGAATTCTGAACGGGGTCGTGGTTGAGTTCCTGCACCTATTTTCTGAGAAAAAAAGCTCTGTATATACATATAAATATACGTTACTTTGCCTGCCCGTGCCATTCTGCCGACGTATATCGGCGTGAGCCGGTCCCTAAGTGGTTAAAGGATAAGACTTTTGGAGGTTTTCTGGGGGACAGGAAATGAAATGTGGGATCTAAAGCTCTCTCTCCATTTCCCAGCCATCTTGGTTTGTTCTTGAAAAGTTTAAATGTTTTGTCATTGATGTTAATGTTATTAATGTTAATAAAGCTCTAGCTAAAAATAAGAAACCCATAAAAAAAAAAAACACAGCTGCAATATTCACCTTCAATTCAGAGATCTTCCCGCAATACCTTTTTCTGCCCCTAGATGTCCTCAGTCTGATGGCCAGCATCATTCAACCTTCTACCTCTGAGCCTCGGTCGCCCCCAGCCTGCGAAGAGACAGTGAAAGGAGAAGCAGCAGACCGATGAGCTCATCTCTCTGTTGCTCTGGTCTCTCCTCCTATCAGCGTGCTTCTTGTCACTGCATGAGTTGATTGGCTCCTTGTACTGCTTCTTCCTCTCACACTCCAGCCCTGCTGTACAGGGGCTGTCTTTTATATCTGCCGGCTTTAAGGTACCTTCACCTTCACATCTTCACAGAGTCCTAAGCTGGCCATACATTGAAGGTTTATAATGGACGGAGTGTGCTGGAGGGCCTATTGTTGCTGGCTGCTGGGGGATCTATAGTTGCAGGGAGGTCTATTGTTGGTGAAGGAGTTATTGTTGGTGGGAAGGTCTATTGTTGGTGAAGGAGTTATTGTTGCTGGGGAGGTCTATTGTTGTTTGTGGGGGATCTATTGTTTCTTGGGGGGTCTATTGTTGCTGGGAAGGTCTATTGTTGGTTGTGGGGGATCTATTGTTTCTTGGGGGGTCTATTGTTGCTGGGAAGGTCTATTGTTGCTGGGGAGGTCTATTGTTGCTGGGGAGGTCTATTGTTGTTTGTGGGGGATCTATTGTTTCTTGGGGGGGTCTATTGTTGCTGGAAAGTTTTATTGTTGTTTGTGGGGATATATTGTTTCTTGGGGGGGTCTATTGTTGCTGGGAAGGTCTATTGTTGCTGGGAAGGTCTATTGTTGCTGGGAAGGTCTATTGTTACTGGGGAGGTCTATTGTTGTTTGTGGGGGGTCTATTGTTGCTGGGGAGTTATATTGTTGTTTGTGGGGGATCTATTGTTTCTTGGGGGGGTCTATTGTTGCTGGGAAGGTCTATTGTTGCTGGGGAGTTCTATTGTTGTTTGTGGGGGATCTATTGTTTCTTGGGGGGGTCTATTGTTGCTGGGAAGGTCTATTGTTGCTGGGGAGTTCTATTGTTGTTTGTGGGGGATCTATTGTTTCTTGGGGGGGTCTATTGTTGCTGGGGAGGTCTATTGTTACTGGGGGGGTATATTGTTGTTTGTGGGGGATCTATTGTTTCTTGGGGGGGTCTATTGTTGCTGGGGAGATCTATTGTTGTTTGTGGGGGATCTATTGTTTCTTGGGGGGTCTATTGTTGCTGGGAAGGTCTATTGTTGCTGGGGAGGTCTATTGTTGGTTGTGGGGGATCTATTGTTTCTTGGGGGGTCTATTGCTGCTGGGAAGGTCTATTGTTGCTGGGGAGGTCTATTGTTGTTTGTGGGGGATCTATTGTTTCTTGGGGGGTCTATTGTTGCTGGGAAGGTCTATTGTTGCTGGGGAGGTCTATTGTTGGTTGTGGGGGATCTATTGCTTCTTGGGGGGTCTATTGTTGCTGGGAAGGTCTATTGTTGCTGGGGAGGTCTATTGTTGTTTGTGGGGGATCTATTGTTTCTTGGGGGGGTCTATTATTGTTGGGGAGGTCTATTGTTACTGAGGAGGTCTATTGTTGTTTGTGGGGGATCTATTGTTTCTTGGGGGGTCTATTGTTGCTGGGAAGGTCTATTGTTACTGGGGAGGTCTATTGTTGTTTGTGGGGGATCTATTGTTTCTTGGGGGGTCTATTGTTACTGGGGAGGTCTATTGTTACTGGGAAGGTCTATTGTAGTTTGTGGAGGATCTATTGTTTCTTGGGGGGGTCTATTATTGTTGGGGAGGTCTATTGTTACTGAGGAGGTCTATTGTTGTTTGTGGGGGATCTATTGTTTCTTGGGGGGTCTATTGTTGCTGGGAAGGTCTATTGTTACTGGGGAGGTCTATTGTTGTTTGTGGGGGATCTATTGTTTCTTGGGGGGTCTATTGTTACTGGGGAGGTCTATTGTTGTTTGTGGGGGATCTATTGTTTCTTGGGGGGGTCTATTGTTGGTGAAGGAGTTATTGTTGCTGGGGAGGTCTAATGTTGCTGGGAAGGTCTATTGTTGCTGGGGAGGTCTATTGTTGTTTGTGGGGATCTATTGTTTCTTGGGGGGGTCTATTGTTGCTGGGGAGGTCTATTGTTGTTTGTGGGGGATCTATTGTTTCTTGGGGGGTCTATTGTTGCTTGGGAGGTCTATTGTTGTTTGTGGGGGATCTATTGTTTCTTGGGGGGGTCTATTGTTGCTGGGAAGGTCTATTGTCGCTGGGGAGGTCTATTGTTGTTTGTGGGGATCTATTGTTTCTTGGGGGGGTCTATTGTTGCTGGGGAGGTCTATTGTTGTTTGTGGGGATCTATTGTTTCTTGGGAGGGGTCTATTATTGCTGGGGAGGTCTATTTTTGCTGGGGAGGTCTATTATTGCTGGGGAGGTCTAGTGTTGTTTGTGGGGGATCTATTGTTGTTGGTGGAAGGTCTATTGTTGGTGAAGGAGTTTTTTTTTGCTGGGAAGGTCTATTGTTGCTGGGGAGGTCTATTGTTGTTTGTGGGGGATCTATTGTTTCTTGGGGGGGGTCTATTGTTACTGGGAAGGTCTATTGTTGCTGGGAAGGTCTATTGTTGCTGGGGAGGTCTATTGTTGCTGGGGAGGTCTATTGTCGCTGGGGAGGTCTATTGTTGTTTGTGGGGGATCTATTGTTGTTGGTTAGGGAGCTACTGTTGCTGGGGGGGTCTATTGTTGCTTTGAGGGTTGATTGTTGCTGGGTGGGATATACTATTGAGGGGAGAATCTGTTGTTACTGGGAGGGTTCTATTGTTGTTGGGGGATAAATTGTTACTGGGAGGGTTCTATTGTTGTTGGGGGATAAATTGTTACTGGGAGGGTTCTATTGTTGTTGGGGGATAAATTGTTACTGGCGGGGGTCTTGTTGGTGGTGGAATTTATTGTTGCTGGAGGGTTCTCTTGTTGCTGTTTGAGATCTATTGTTGCTGGAGGGGATGTTAAAGTAGAACTATAGGCAAAACGTTCATGTTCGATAGGGTAATGAAGGGTCATAACCCCTGTTAGTTTATTTTTTTGCCATCTTTGCCCCATTGGGGAGGTTCCACTCACTTCCTGTCCCATAACCAAAACAGGAAGTGAGGAAAAAATCCCTGAAAATTAAGGGAATACCCCCCCCCCCCCCTCAGGTCACCAGAACTAGTGTCCCCAGATTTCCCCTCTATTACTTTTCTGGGGACAACCCAAAATTTAGGATTTTCTTTTACTTTCACTTTCGATGATAAGAGACTTTGGGGCAGATCCACAGAACAATTACGCCGGCGTATCTCTTGATACGCCGCGTAATTTTAAATTTCCCGCGTCGTATCTTTGTTTTGTATCCTCAAAACAAGATACGACGGCATCTCGGCTAGAACCGACAGGTGTACGTCTTAGTACGCCGTCAGATCTTAGATGCAATTTTTCGCCGGCCGCTAGGTGGCGTTTCCGTCGAATTCCGCGTTGAGTATGCAAATTAGCTAGATACGGCGATCCACGAACGTACGACCGGCCGGCGCATTTTTTTACGTCGTTTGCGGTCGGCTTTTTCCGGCGTATAGTTAAAGCTGCTATTATGAGGCGTACTCAATGTTAAGTATGGGCGTCGTTCCCGCGTAGAAATTTGAAATTTTTACGTCGTTTGCGTAAGTCGTTCGCGAATAGGGATTTGCGTAGAATGACGTCACCGTCGGAAGCATCGGCTTGTTCCGGTTTAATTTCGAGCATGCGCACTGGGATACCCCCACGGACGGCGCATGCGCAGTTAAAAAAAAACGTCGTTTAAGTCGGGTCACGACGTATTTACATAAAACACGCCCCCATCACAGAGATTTGAATGCCGCGCCATTACGCCGCCAAAGATACACTACGCCGCCGTAACTTACGGCGCGGATTCTTTGTGGATTTGAAAAAAAAAAAGTCAGTTACGGCGGCGTAGCGTATCTTAGATACGCTGCGCCCGGCGGAATAATGCGCCGCTGACCCTTTGGGTTCAAGAGTCTGGGATTTGGGGTCACCAGTAGGGACCACGCTCTGTGCTTTATGGGGTGACTTCCTCCGAGCCTGTCCCTGAAGAAATTGTGTGATGACGTCGCGCCCGGGTACCTGGAAGTAAACAAAGCCGCGATCGCGGCTGAAAGCATGAGATCGGTGATTTTTTTTTTTTACGCTCTCATGCTTTCCAGCCTGGAGGAGAGGTGTGGAGTCTTATTGACCCCGCATCTCTCCATAAAGAGGACCTGTCACAGTATATTCCTATTTTTTTTAATTTTTTTTATTATAACTCTTTTTTTATTTTAAAACAAATCAGTACAACACATATGTATATAAAAAAAAATAATACATAACAGAACATTATTACAAAACAACAGTCACGGTCCATCTTATTATTATACATCCCCTTTTACCTTGTTGTCAAAATCAAACATATATCTCCTTCTTACGTATCTCTCCCCTTCCCAAACATCCCTGAGAGAGAAAGAAGAAGAAAGGGAGAAAAAAAAAACAAACCCACCCTACTTCCCTCTCCTCCGACCCTTCTCCATATTCCTGTGGTTTCTCATTAGACATGTGCACAGCAAAAATGTTCGTTTATTTCTGTTTAGTTTCTGTTCGTTTATCGTGATTCGTAACGAGTCGTAATTTCGTAAGACGTTAGTTATCGTATTCGTACTCTTTAGTATTTTCGTAACACTCTTTTTTCCGTTTCCGTTTTTTTCTGTTAGTTTATTTTCCGTTGAATCGAGATTCGTATTTTCGTTATATTTTGTATTCTGCCGCATTCGTATTTTTAAAATGATTTTATTCGTTTTTACGTTAGTTTAATTTTCGTTGTTTTGCTATTCGTATTTACATTATATTTTCCATCATGCCGCATTCGTATTTTCGTAAGAAATATATCTTCGTTGCTTTATGATCATTCGTATTTTCGTGTCTAATTTCCTTTGATTGTAAAAACGTACTTTTGTAGATTTTATTGCATTCGTAATTCTGTTAGAATACATTTTACGTTTATTCGACACACTACTTGTCGTAATTTTGTAATTGGTACTTTACTGTGATTGACTTGACTGTCTTAGTTAGCGCACACACCCTGTCTAGAATGAAGTCTGACGTAGAAGAAAACTAAAATATGTCAGATATTACAAATACAAATATGTCAGATATTACAAATACAAATATGTCAGATATTACAAATACAAATATGTCAGATATTACAAATACAAATATGTCAGATATTACAAATACAAATATGTCAGATATTACAAATACAAATATGTCAGATATTACAAATACAAATATGTCAGATATTACAAATACAAATATGTCAGATATTACAAATACAAATATGTCAGATATTACAAATACAAATCTAGAAATTAGATGCACTGCAGTCTAACACAGAAAAAGACACAAGGAGCCAGGAGGTAATGAGAAAGAAGCTCATTGGGGGAAGGAACAAACCTCTTCAGAGGAAAGAGACAGCGCTCAGTGGCTATTGGTCAATGTCCAGAAATATTTCAGTACTAACGAAAGCTAATTTACATTATTTTGTATTTTCGTTGTTTTCATTTCAGTTTTCCGAAGATTCGTAATTTATTTTTCGTTAGTTTTCGTTTTTTAGTCTTTGTTCGGCATTTCGGTTGTTTTCTTTTCGGTCTTCGAATATTAGTAAGTTTGCATTTTCGTTCATTTTGTTTTTCGTAATTTTTTTTTTTTTTTTGGGTTCGGTATTTTCGTTGTTTCTATGTTTTCGTTTCTTTCATCTTTCGTATCTTCGTTGTTTTTCATATTCGTTATTTTGAAAATATCGTTATTCGTTATTAATTGCGCTAAACCGTTCGTTCATTCGTATGTTAACGAATCAACTAAAATAACGAAAATTGACGGAAAACGTATTCGTAACTAAAAAAATTGCACATGCCTATTTCTCATTAAATCCCACATATACCCAATCCGAGTTCCCGGGCTCCTTCTATACCATTCAGCCTTATCCTCCTTAACCTTCCCCCCTGTGGTCCATATAGGACTTCCAGGGAGTCCAAGTTCTTAAATATTTTCCCCTTTTATATTGTGTTGTCAGGACTAACTCTTCTAATTTGCTTATTTCCCTAACTTTACATATCCACATCTCCGCTGTTGGTGGAACTGGTGACTTCCACCTCTTCGTTATACAGGCCTTAGCGGCATCTAATAGATGGCATATAATCATTTCCCTATAGGCTTTTTCTGGTATTTGGTTTAAATGCAGAAGATAGAATTCCGGATCTTCCGGAATCTCATAATCTGAGCAAAACTGTAAAGCACTTTTAATCTCTGCCCAAAAACTCCTTATGCCGCGTACACACCATCACTTTATGTGATGAAAAAAAACGACATTTTCTGTGAAGTAAAAAATGACGTTTTTGAAACTTCAATTTTCAAAGACGAAGTTGCCTACACACCATCGTTTTTATCACAATGATCTAGCAAAGTGAGGTTACGTGCCACCACGTTTTACCATTGAAGCTCGCTTCATAAGTAGCTTCTGGGCATGCGTGGATGAAAAAACGTCTTAGAAAACGACGTTTTTTGCTACACACGGTCAATTTCTGTGAAGTAAAAAGTTGACGTTTTGAAAAACGACACATAAAATTGAAGCATGCTTCAATTTTTTTGGTAGTTTTTTACAAGACATAAAACGACGTTTTCCCCCACACACGGTCAATTAAAGTGACGTTTTTAAAAACGTCATTTTTTTTCATCACATAAAGTGATGGTGTGTACGCGGCATTAGAATTGGGCACTCCCAGGATTTTATGTAGCATCATTCCTTTGCTTCTCTGGCACCTCCAGCATTTATCTGATACCTCTGCAAAAATTTTGTTTAACTTTTCTGGTGTCCTATACCATCTCGTGAAGATACCATCTCGTGAAGATCTTATAGTTTGTCTCTTGTATTCTCACACATATTGATGTTTCGTGTGTTCGCCTGTATATGCATTGTCGCTGTTCCGAACTGAAGGACTTCTCCAATTCCCTTTCCCATTCCTGAACGCACCTCAGAGGGCAACCTCCTGATCGTACTAATAACTCATAGCTTATGTTCATTACATATTACATATTTTCTCAAATTTCATGAGTGGTCTTTCAAAGCTCTCTGGATTTGGCAAAGTGTTCAGGAAGTGAACTATCTGAAGTGCATTCCAGAATTTCAAACGGAATACATTTCCTATTTCCATCAGTTCCGCTATGGTTACCCATCTTCCCATGTGGATATACCTTGCTACTTGTGTACACTCTCTTTTTCTCAACTGCCAGAATGCTCCGTCTTCGTATCCCGATGGGAAGAGGGGGTTACCTATCCAGAGGTGTATTTAGGTTTTGTGCTGCCCTAGGCCTGACTAAACTCGCGCACCCCCTAATTTAAATATGACACACCCCTTCCTGTTTAAGACACGCCCTAAAAAAATTGAGTGGGGACACTAGTTCTGAGGGCCGGTTGGGGGGGCAATGAATTCTCTTAATTTGCATAGATTTCCTCTCACTTCCTGTTTGGCTATGGGGTAGGAAGTGAAGGGAAATCTCTGCAATGGGACGGGGATGGTAACAAATAAACTGACAGGGGCTCTAACCCCCCCCCCCCTTTAATCTATCCACAATCAAAAACAAAGTGTAGCCTATAGTTCTACTTTAAGCACAAATTTCTGATAATTTTATGGAGAGGACTAAGAAGATATAACCATGGAAATGGTGCAGCAGAAAAACACCCCCCCCCCCCACAGGCCACTTGCATACCAGAAGCAGTGCGGCCGCTTTATGGGGGCGCTAGACTAATTTGCCTCTCAGCCCAGTCCACCCCATAAGACTGCCGCTACACTAACAGTGTAGCGCAAGCCGGCGGGGACTCTTTCCGTGCTGCCCCCCTGCAAAGTGCTGCCCTAGGCCTGGGCCTTGTTGGCCTAGGCCAGGATACAGCTCTGTACCTATCACTGGGTATAGTGGGGAGGTCCTGGGCTCGATGCCCATCATAGGTAATGCTGCTGCACAGATCCTCACCGTGTTACCCACTATTGGATTTTTATTCATTTCTGAGGCAAACCACCACGGTGCTCTTTCTAGAGGTGTTTTGAATTGCGCCTGTTCAATTTGTACCCATAGCTTTGTATCTGAATGCCTATTCCAGTCTATTAGCCTGTTCAGATGTGTTGCGTAATAATATTTCCTTATATCTGGGACTCCCAGTCCTCCCTGCTGCTTAGTGCTCATTAGTTGTTTCCTATGTATCCGGGGGTTCTTATGTGCCCATATGAACTTAAAGATCACTCTCTGACACTGTTTAAAATACTTTGATGGAATATGTATTGGTAATGTTTGTAATAAATACAAGATTTTCGGGAGTATGTTCATCTTAATAATATTACAGCGTCCTAGCCAGCTATGAAAACCCTGGTTCCACTTATCCAATAAGATCTTTACTTTCTGTAAGAGGGGTGGGAAGTTCAGCTCAAAGATCTTCTCCACCTTCCCTGCTAATTGTATACCAAGGTATGTCAGAGCATTATCAGTCCATTTAAACTTGAATTTTTGTTTTAGATAGTTTATCGCTGTATGTGGGACGTTTACCCCCATCGCTTCCGATTTATTAAAATTGATACGTAGGTTCGATAAAGATCCGTATCTCTCTAATTCCTTCATTAATTCTGGAATTGTGATCAACGGATTTGTAAGAGTGAACAACATATCGTCTGCATAAGCTGTAATTTTACAGTGGTTCTTCCCTATTTGTATGCCTGAAATATTAGAGTTTGCTCTTGGCGTACACAGAAAAGGCTCTAGTGACAGGGCAAATAGAAGTGGAGACAGAGGGCAGCCCTGTCTTGTCCCATTTGAGATTGTGAGGGGCTCAGACAGAATTCCGTTGGCCCGTACCTGGGCTGTTAAGCCTGAATACATGGAGAATATCCACTGTATTATTTTGTTCCCAAAGCCGCCGTATTTTAGGACTGCCCTCATGTAACTCCACCTCACCCTGTCAAAGGCCTTCTCTGCGTCCGTATTGAGAAATACGCATTGCGTCTGTGTTGTGTTCGCTAACTGCACCAGGTTAATTGCCTTAATTGTGTTGTCTCGTGCTTCCCTGGTAGGGACAAATCCCACCTGGTCCAGGTTTATTAAGTCTGGGATATGTTGTTGTATCCTGTTTGCTAAGACCTTGGCAAAAATCTTCACATCCGAATTTAATAACGAAATTGGTCGGTAGCTTCCACAGAGGGCTGGGTCTTTCCCCTCTTTTGGTATCACCGAGATATACGCTAGCAGGGTATCTTTGGCTAAACTGGCCGATGTCCCTAAGGCATTAAATAGTTTAACCATATATCCTGATATCGAGGGAATTTTATAATATTGACCTGTAAAACCATCGGGTTCCGGGGCTTTCCCCCTTTTCAATATGCTTACTGCTACTTTTAATTTCCTCCTCGGTTATAACGTCATCTAATTTCTGTCTATCCTCTTCTGATAGTCTTGGTATTGCAGATTCTGTTAGATACAAATCAATTTGTTCTCTAGTCGGGGGCTTGCTCTGTATATTGTAAAGAGAGTGATAGTATTCCTGGAACTCCTTTGTTATATCATTTGGTTTTGTAACCCTCTGTTTCTTGGGTGAGTTAATATGTGGAATATAGTAACTCAGCTTCTGTTCTCGTAGTAGTCTCGCCAGTCTTTTCCCACACTTATTCCCTGACTCATATTCAGCCTTTTCACATCTCTGCATTGCCGCTTTTACTTTATAGTACAGGAGATCTGTGTGATTTCAGTTCTTTTACTAGCTAGTTCTTTCTCTACGTTTGTTGACCATGTTTGCTTATGTTTGCCTTCCAAGATGGCTAGCTCCTTTAATAGCCTATTTAACTTTTCAGTACGTTTCCTTTTGATCCTAGATCCATGTTTAATTAACACACCTCTAATAACCGCCTTGTGTGCTTCCCATATAATTCCAGGGTCGCACTCTGGTGTGTCATTAGAATTGAAATAAAACCTCAATTCTTTAATTACATCTTCTAGGACCTCCTTATCTTCCAATAGGCATTCGTTTAATCTCCACTGGTTTGGTCTGGACTGTCTTAAATCTTTTAACTCATATACCAGGAAGATCGGGGCATGGTCCGACCATGTAATTGATCCAATTTTGGTCGACTGTACAGAGTGTAATTGGGCATGTGGAATGAGGAAAAGATCTATCCGGGAGTATATTTTATGTGGAGCAGAGTAGAACGTGTAGTCTCTTTCTTTATTGTGTAGCAACCTCCATATATCAATCAGTTGACTTTTATACAGAGTTTGCATAATATGATTTCTCACACTGAAAGATGTGGATGACTTTCCCAATGAGGTGTCCTCTTTAGGATCTAAGGGAATATTCAAGTCCCCTCCCATAATCAAATGTCCTTCTGTGAATTCTAATAGGCGTTTAATTGTTTTGTCTAGGAAGGTTCCTTGATGTTCATTTGGAGCATATACTGTGGCGAATGTTACCCCTATTCCTCCTATTTTACCCTTCACGAATAGATATCTCCCTTTCGGATCTCTCATGGAGTCTACATATGTCCATTGGATTCTCCCTGCTATCAGAATAGACACCCCCCTTGACTTTACCTCTTGATTTGTCGCATGATATGTTATTGGGTATTTCCTATTCTTTAAAATCTGAGTTTTATCTTCTCTGAAATGTGTTTCCTGTATATACGCAACGTCAATACCTAATCGTTGTAGGTCATGCAGGAGGATCCTCCTTTTTTCACTTCCTGTCCCATAACCAAAACAGGAAGTGAGAAAAAATCCCTGAAAATTAAGGGAATACCCCCCCCCCCCCCAGGTCACCAGAACTAGCGTCCCCAGATTTCCCCTCTATTACTTTTCTGGGGACAACCCAAAATGTAGGATTTTCACCAGTAGGGACCATGCTCTGTGCTTTATGGGTTGACTTCCTCCGAGCCTGTCCCTGAAGAAATTGTGTGATGACGTCGCGCCTGGGTACCTGGAAGTAAACAAAGCCGCGATTGCGGCTGAAAGCATGAGATCGGTGATTGTTTTTTTTTTACAATCTCATGCTTTCCAGCCTGGAGGAGAGATGTGGAGTCTTATTGACCCTGCATCTCTCCATAAAGAGGACCTGTCACAGTATATTCCTATTACAAGGGATTTTTACAATTGTAATGCCCCGTACACACCATCACTTTATGTGAAGAAAAAAAACGACATTTTCTGTGAAGTAAAAAATGACGTTTTTGAAGCTTCAATTTTCAAAGACGAAGTTGCCTACACACCATCATTTTTCTAACAATGTTCTAGCAAAGCGAGGTTACGTTCCACCACGTTTTTCCATTGAAGCTCGCTTCATAAGTAGCTTCTGGGCATGCGCGGGTGAAAAAACGTTGTTTTAAACAACGTTTTTGCTACACACGGTCAATTTCTGTGAAGTAAAAGTTGACGTTTTGAAAAACGACACATAAAATTGAAGCATGCTTCAATTTTTTTCGGTCGTATTTTAGAAGACATAAAACAACGTTTTCCCCCGCACACGGTCAATTAAAGTGACGTTTTTGAAAACGTCATTTTTTTTCATCACATAAAGTTATGGTGTGTACGCGGCATTAGATTGTGGGAACGGCCAGAAATGAATCGAAATCCACCCGGGTCCTGCTGAACCACCCAAAGTTCCACATCAATGGCCAGCTTTAGAGTCATAACCCCCCCATGGTGACAGGTTCTCTGTAGGTTTACCTGGAGTGACACATACAGCAGGTCACATCAGATAAGAGTAACACTGAACATTCTATGACTCTCTGCCCTGGATAATGGGAAGGCTGAATTATCCCGGTGATAATGTGACATCCTAATTCTTCACTAATCACACCACTAGACTGCCGGTGAAAGTGTAATTACATAACAAGATGGACATGCTGATAAAGACATCGTTCT
The DNA here is from genome assembly GCF_905171775.1 of Rana temporaria. NCBI lineage: Eukaryota > Metazoa > Chordata > Amphibia > Anura > Ranidae > Rana > Rana temporaria. The sequence continues at coordinate 531,711,912 of NC_053490.1, read as the reverse complement.
CCTACAAGCGTCACTGGTGAATAATGTGAAGAGTGATGTCATAATCCGGACAGGACAGTGGAATCTACCTGTAATTACATCATATGTATGACATCACTGTGACATCATGACTTTAAGGCGACAAAGACTGAACAACTGCAACATTCTAGGTATAAAGACAATCGCTGAAGACTGATAAATAAGAATAATGTTTGTATGTGACACTGGCTTTTTTTTGGGCTACCTGACCTACATACACTGACCTACCTGACATACACTGACCTACCTGACCTACATACACTGACCTACCTGACATACACTGACCTATGACCTACCTGACATACACTGACCTATGACCTACCTGACATACACTGACCTACCTGACATACACTGACCTATGACCTACCTGACATACACTGACCTATGACCTACCTGACATACACTGACCTACCTGACATACACTGACCTATGACCTACCTGATATACACTGACCTACATACACCGACCTATGACCTACCTGACATACACTGACCTATGACCTACCTGACATACACTGACCTACCTGACATACACTGACCTATGACCTACCTGACATACACTGACCTATGACCTACCTGACATACACTGACCTACCTGACATACACTGACCTATGACCTACCTGACATACACTGACCTACATACACCGACCTATGACCTACCTGACATACACTGACCTATGACCTACCTGACATACACTGACCTACCTGACATACACTGACCTATGACCTACCTGACATACACTGACCTATGACCTACCTGACATACACTGACCTACCTGACATACACTGACCTAGGACCTACCTGACATACACTGACCTACCTGACATACACTGACCTACATACACTGACCTACCTGACATACACCGACCTATGACCTACCTGACATACACTGACCTACCTGACATACACTGACCTATGACCTACCTGACATACACTGACCTACCTACACTGACCTACCTGACATACACTGACCTACATACACTGATCTACCTGCACTGACAGTAGCTACCTACATACACTGACCTACCTGACATACACTGACCTACCTACACTGACATACACTGACCTACCTACACTGACATACACTGACCTATCTACACTGACCTACCTGACATACACTGACCTATCTACACTGACCTACGTGACATACACTGACCTATCTACACTGACCTACCTGACATACACTGACCTATCTACACTGACCTACCTGACATACACTGACCTACATACACTGACCTACCTACACTGACCTACCTGACATACACTGACCTATCTACACTGACATACACTGACCTACATACACTGACCTATCTACACTGACCTACCTGACATACACTGACCTATCTACACTGACCTACATACACTGATCTACCTGCACTGACGGTAGCTACCTACCTACACTGACCTACCTGACATACACTGACCTACCTGACATACCTGACCTACCTGACATACACTGACCTACCTGACATACACTGACCTACATACACTGATCTACCTGCACCGACGGTAGCTACCTACCTACACTGACCTACCTGACATACACTGACATACACTGACATTTACATACACATTATTACACTGTCTGACGGTTCTGACCTATCTCAGCTCAGCGGTGTCACAGCAGCAGGCAGTCATTCTGTCAGAGAGCCGAGGAGCCTGGCTGGAGGAGAGGAGAACCAAGGAGCATTGAGGAGAGGAGAGCCACCCGCGGCCCGCCCGAGCACCGAGCAGGGATGTGGCGCCGGTGTAATTCCCGCCTTCTGGAGCCAGTGCAGTGCCTATGATGGACTTTACACATTTCCGCGGTCGCGGCATTGAACAAGTGGGACATCCATCACATTAGTGGCTTAAGCCACGGCTAGCCACCCCCTCCCGACTCCCCTGGCTGAAATCATTTTACAGATACAGACCCCAAAGACCCTAACCACCGTCGCCCCATAACAGGCCTGAATGTCTTCTCCAAGGTAATGGAGAAAGAAGTTGTACAACAGCTACAACATCACTTAGACACCCACAAATTACTCGATCCATTACAGTCCGGTTTCCGTCCGGGTCACGGGACAGAAACAGCACTGCTCAAAATATGGGATGACGCTCCGAGGCCGCAGACGAAGGAGAATCTTGTCTTCTAGTACTGCTGGACCTAAGCGCGGCTTTTGATACTGTAGACCACGAATTATTGCTGACTCGGCTAGTTGAAGTAGCCGGAGTTGCGGAATGTGATTTATCTTGGTTCTCCTCCTTCTTGGAAAACCGATCACAAATAGTGAAACTTGGTCCTTTCACTTCTGAAAAACGCACAGTGTCATGCGGAGTCCCCCAGGGATCCCCTTTGTCGCCTGTTCTTTTCAATATCTATCTCCGCCCTCTTTTTGAAATCATCACCAACCAGAAGTTACTTTACCACTCTTATGCAGATGACACACAACTATATTTCCGCATCTGCAACAAAAAGGATCATCATCTCGGACTAGAGAAATGCCTTTCTTTGATAGAAAAGTGGATGACGGAGAGTTACCTTAAACTCAATGGGGTAGATTCAGAGAGCAATTGCGTCTGCGTAACCATAGTTACGCAGCGCAATTGCTTACTTGCGCCGGCGTATCGAATGCTCCTGATTCAGGAACCTCGATACGCCGACTGCAGCCTAAGATATGCGTGGCATAAGGCTCTTATGCCGTCATATCTTAGGCTGCATTCTTACGCAGGCCGCTAGGTGGCGTTCCCGTAGTGGTCAGCGTAGAGTATGCAAATTGCATACTCACGCCGATTCACAACCATACGCGCGCCCTGCGTACGCAGTTTACGTCGTTTGCGTACGTCGGTTTTTGCGTAAGGCTGCCCATGCTATTAGCAGGGGCAGCCAATTCTACGTATACCCGTCGTTCCCGCGTCGCGAAATTTGAAAATTACGTTGTTTACGTAAGTGAATCGTGAATGGTGCTGGACGCCATTCACGTTCACTTTGAAGCAAATGACGTCCTTGCGACGTCATTTACCGCAATGCACGTCGGGAAAGTTTCCCGACGGAGCATGCGCACTACGCTCGGTGCGGGAACGCGCCTAATTTAAATGATCCACGCCCCCTACGGGATCATTTAAATTACGCACGATTACGCCAGGCATTTTTCAGGAGCGCCCACGCAATTTACGGAGCTACTGCTCCGTGAATTGAGCGTAGCGCAGGTAATTTACGGAGGCGCAGCGGCAAAACGGTGCGCTGCACCCCCGTAAAAAAATGCGCAAATGTACCTGAATCTACCCCAATGGCTCAAAAACAGAACTTCTCCTGATTCAAGGCCAATCGGAAGATTCATCCCGCAACAATATGGACGCCCCCCACCCATTCTGGGTCAATCACCCCTAGCACCAAAGTCAAAAGTCTCTGAGTCGTGGTGGGAACAATTATCAACTCCAGACTCGACTACGCAAATGCCCTCTACCTCCCAAAATACCAAATCTCTTGTCTGCAAGTCGTTCAAAATACGGCCGCTCGACTAGTGACTGGGAAAAAAACATGAGAATCAATCTCATCTTCACTGAGATCCCTTCATTGGTTGCCCGTAAAAGACAGAATCACTTTCAAAGCTCTCTGGGCCATATTCCCGTAGATTTCCGGCGGGCATCGCGTAAGCCATTTACACTACGCCGCCCCAACCTACAGGAGCAAGTGCTGTATTCCCCAAACACTTGCTCCGTAGTTTGGGGCGGCGTAGTGTAATTGGCCCGGCGTATCCCCGCGTAACTCCAAGGGGGCGGCTTGTATTTAAATTAAGCGCGCCCCCGATTCAAACAAACTGCGCATGCGCCGGGCTTAAAATAGCCCAGTGCGCATGCTCCAGTTCTCGGCGGAAAACGTCAATGACGCCGACGTGTGCGTCATTGACGTAAAGTCGTATTCAAGAACGACTTAGGGAAACGACGTACCCGACAGGAAAAGACGACGCGGACCCGACGCCATACTTAACATGGCCTACGTGGGACTGGCGTAAGGTTACCCATCATATAGCAGGGGTAACCTTACGCTTACGCAAACGACGTTAGCGACGGTTACGCGACGCGAATTCGTTCGGGAATCGGCGTATCAGGCTCATTTGCATAAACAAATGAGACCTGAAGGTAAACGCCACCTAGCGGCCGGCGGAGTAATTACATTTAAGATCCGACAGTGTAAGTGACTTACACATGTCGGATCTTAAGCGTATCTATGCGAAAATGATTCTAGGAATCACTCGCATAGATACGCGGGCCAAAAAAGAGAGATACGATGGAGTATCCTGAGATACTCCATCGTAACTATACTCAGAATATGGCCCTCTGTCTAATACATAAGTGTATTCTGGGAAACGCCCCCCAATATTTATGCGAGAAACTAAAAGCCCACAACACCAATCGCGTTCTCCGATCCACCAACCAAAATCTACTCCAGATACCCAAAGCCAGATACAAGTCCAAAGGAGAGCGAAGATTTGCAGTCCAAGAACCTAGACTATGGAACGCTCCCAAACAGCATCCGATTGGAGGAGAACCACCTGGCCTTCAGGAGAAAGATCAAGACCCATCTCTTCTGAGGGCCCAGGGAATGGATACCAAGCGCCCAGAGGCGATTCAGTTCACATGTGTTGCGCTATATAAGTTTCTCACTCAGATAGCTGGAAATCCATTCTCTGCAATCCACCATCATTGGAGAAATGTTATCAGTACAAACAAACTTGGCAAGGAGGATATTTCCTGCCATTAAATGTACAAATTACTCATTCAGAAAAAAATGACCACATAGTATAATTTACTACACTTCCTTTATTTGTTGTCACTCCGAGACTAGAATTTGTTTGAACTTGGTTGCAGAAAATAATGGTAATACAATGATGAGACGGTCCATGGATGGGGCAGATAGTGATACAATGATAAGACGGTCCATGGAGGGGGCAGATAGTGATACAATGATAAGACGGTCCATGGAGGGGCAGATAGTGATACAATGATAAGACGGTCCATGGAGGGGCAGATAGTGATACAATGATGAGACGGTCCATGGAGGGGGCAGATAGTGATACAATAATAAGACAGTCCATGGAAGGGGCAGATAGTGATACAATGATAAGACAGTCCATGGAGGGGGCAGATAGTGATACAATAATAAGACAGTCCATGGAAGGGGCAGATAGTGATACAATAATAAGACAGTCCATGGAAGGGGCAGATAGTGATACAATAATAAGACAGTCCATGGAAGGGGCAGATAGTGATACAATGATAAGACAGTCCATGGATGGGGCAGATAGTGATATAATGATAAGACAGTCCATGGAGGGGGCAGATAGTGATACAATGATAAGACAGTCCATGGAGGGGGCAGATAGTGATATAATGATAAGACGGTCCATGGAGGGGCAGATAGTGATACAATGATAAGACGGTCCATGGAGGGGGCAGATAGTGATACAATGATAAGACGGTCCATGGAAGGGGCAGATAGTGATACAATGATAAGACAGTCCATGGATGGGGCAGATAGTGATATAATAATAAGACAGTCCATGAAAGGGGGCAGATAGTGATACAATGATAAGACAATCCATGGAGGGGGCAGATAGTGATACAATGATAAGACGGTCCATGGAAGGGGCAGATAGTGATACAATGATAAGACGGTCCATGGAGGGGGTAGATAGTGATACAATGATAAGACAGTCCATGGAGGGGCAGATAGTGATATAATGATAAGACAGTCCATGGAGGGGCAGATAGTGATACAATGATAAGACAGTCCATGGAGGGGCAGATAGTGATATAATGATAAGACAGTCCATGGAGGGGGCAGATAATGATATAATGATAAGACAGTCCATGGAGGGGCAGATAGTGATACAATGATAAGACAGTCCATGGAGGGGGCAGATAGTGATACAATGATAAGACAGTCCATAGAAGGGGCAGATAGTGATACAATGATAAGACAGTCCATGGAGGGGGCAGATAGTGATACAATGATAAGACAGTCCATAGAAGGGGCAGATAGTGATACAATGATAAGACAGTCCATGGATGGGGCAGATAGTGATACAATGATAAGACGGTCCATGGAGGGGGCAGATAGTGATATAATGATAAGACAGTCCATGGAGGGGGCAGATAGTGATACGATACGATAAGACAGTCCATGGAGGGGTAGATAGTGATACGATACGATAAGACAGTCCATGGAGGGGCAGATAGTAATACAGTGATAAGACGGTCCATGGAGGGGCAGATAGTGATATAATGATAAGACAGTCCATGGAGGGGCAGATAGTGATATAATGATAAGACAGTCCATGGAGGGGGCAGATAGTGATACAATGATAAGACAGTCCATGGAGGGGCAGATAGTGATACAATGATAAGACAGTCCATGGAGGGGGCAGATAGTGATATAATAATAAGACAGTCCATGGAGGGGGCAGATAGTGATATAATAATAAGACAGTCCATGGAGGGGGCAGATAGTGATATAATGATAAGACAGTCCATGGAGGGGGCAGATAGTGATACAATGATAAGACAGTCCATGGAGGGGCAGATAGTGATACAATGATAAGACAGTCCATGGAGGGGCAGATAGTGATATAATAATGACAGTCCATGGAGGGGCAGATAGTTATATAATGATAAGACAGTCCATGGAGGGGGCAGATAGTGATATAATGATAAGACAGTCCATGGAGGGGGCAGATAGTGATATAATAATAAGACAGTCCATGGAGGGGGCAGATAGTGATATAATAATAAGACAGTCCATGGAGGGGGCAGATAGTGATATAATGATAAGACAGTCCATGGAGGGGGCAGATAGTGATACAATGATAAGACAGTCCATGGAGGGGCGGATAGTGATATGATGATAAGACGGTCCATGGAGGGGCAGATAGTGATATAATGATAAGACGGTCCATGGAGGGGCAGATAGTGATATAATGATAAGACAGTCCATGGAGGGGGCAGATAGTGATACAATGATATGACAGTCCATGGAAGGGGCAGATAGTGATACAATAATAAGACAGTCCATGAAAGGGGCAGATAGTGATACAATGATAAGACAGTCCATGGAGGGGCAGATAGTGATATAATGATAAGACAGTCCATTGATGGGGCAGATAGTGATACAATGATAAGACAGTCCATGGATGGGGCAGATAGTGATACAATAATAAGACAGTCCATGGAGGGGGCAGATAGTGATATGATGATAAGACAGTCCATGGGGGGGCAGATAGTGATACAATGATATGACAGTCCATGGAAGGGGCAGATAGTGATATAATAATAAGACAGTCCATGGAGGGGCAGATAGTGATACAATGATAAGACAGTCCATGGAGGGGGCAGATAGTGATATAATAATAAGACAGTCCATGGAGGGGCAGATAGTGATACAATGATAAGACAGTCCATGGAGGGGCAGATAGTGATATAATGATAAGACAGTCCATGGAGGGGGAAGATAGTGATACAATGATAAGACAGTCCATGGAGGGGGCAGATAGTGATACAATGATAAGACAGTCCATGGAGGGGGCAGATAGTGATATAATGATAAGACAGTCCATGGAGGGGGCAGATAGTGATCAGTATAATGATAATACAGTCCATGGAGGGGCAGATAGTGATATAATGATAAAACAGTCCATGGAGGGGCAGATAATGATACAATGATAAGACAGTCCATAGAAGGGGCAGATAGTGATACAATGATAAGACAGTCCATGGATGGGGCAGATAGTGATACAATAATAAGACAGTCCATGGAGGGGCAGATAGTGATACAATAATAAGACAGTCCATAGAAGGGGCAGATAGTGATACAATGATAAGACGGTCCATGGAGGGGCAGATAGTGATACAATAATAAGACAGTCCATGGAAGGGGCAGATAGTGATACAATGATAAGACAGTCCATGGAGGGGCAGATAGTGATACAATGATATGACAGTCCATGGAGGGGCAGATAGTGATATAATAATAAGACAGTCCATAGAAGGGGCAGATAGTGATACAATAATAAGACAGTCCATGGAGGGGCAGATAGTGATACAATAATAAGACAGTCCATGGAAGGGGCAGATAGTGATACAATGATAAGACAGTCCATGGAGGGGCAGATAGTGATACAATGATATGACAGTCCATGGAGGGGCAGATAGTGATACAATGATAAGACAGTCCATGGAAGGGGCAGATAGTGATATAATGATAAGACAGTCCATAGAAGGGGCAGATAGTGATATAATAATAAGACAGTCCATAGAAGGGGCAGATAGTGATACAATAATAAGACAGTCCATGGAGGGGCAGATAGTGATACAATAATAAGACAGTCCATGGAAGGGGCAGATAGTGATATAATGATAACATGTTAAATAGAATGAAACAATTGTGAAATAATGGAATAAAATAGAGCGATGAAATCAGAGAACAGGAACACGGGGCTTTTTATAAAATTTGATAACATGAGTCAATGTGAAGGAAATCACAGCAGTAACATTGTGTAGGTGTTGGTTATTATATCCTGTATTCTGTATATGTATTCATGGCCTTATTCTGCTGTCTTTCTGGAAAAACTCGTTCTTGTAATTGGTGTGTCCCGTGTTGACTGTTTACACCAGATAATTATCGTTCCTTCTGGAAATTACAGAGCGTCAGCACAGAACACCTACATCCTCTTCCCGTATATCCCTTGGAGATGATGTCTGTAGAGGTGTATATAGAGATGTACATGCAGTATACAGTGCCTACCAGTTTCTGAGATCTTCACTTATCTGAACAGAGATGATTGACTTTCCTGCTGTCGGACCTTTCTGCTGTGCAGGTATTCCCCAGATTTACATTCATCTTCAGTTAGCTTCAGGCCAGAGGATACTGGGATTTTTCTGGAGGCAGAGCCTGCAGGTGGTGTCTAGGGGCGGCCAAATCGGCCCAGATCCTGTTTGAAACTCATCAAATCCAAAATTAGTGGTAAATCCCTTCAATAGGAGGGATCTTGTTAGTAAATTCTGACCATTTCTAGGGTATTCTGTAAAAAAAAGTGTTTTTTTAACTACTTACGGACCGCCCGCCGCAGGAATACGTTGCTACTTTGAAGAGGAATGCCGTTGTTATGGCAGCAGCTAGCTACCCTCTTCTTCAGCGGGCGGTCCTCTTTCAGTGGTCTCTGCTGGTGGCTACGCCGCAAGATCACTTTTATCGGCGGCGGGAGAGGGGCCTCCCACCGCTTTCCGGTGCCATCCGCCGCTTACCGGAGCCTTCGGGAGAGGTGGAGGCAATCAGGCCTGTTCCCTGCCTGGGTATGGAGATAAGTGAGGTGAGGATGGCTCCCACCCGTCTCCATTTCATTGCAGGGCGGAAGCGACGTCAAATCTCAGAAAGAGGCTCGGGGCTTAAGTGGGTGGCATTTAAGGGGCACCGGGCGTAATAAAACAGTATCATTTTTATGGGCAGTCAAAGTGACCGCACACACTGGCAGCATATATTTGGCTGTGGAATTATTTTTCTTTCATTCATAATTACCTTAGCTTAAATGCACTCTAATCTGATTCATTTCAGTTTTTAAAAAAGGCTTTTTTTTTAGCAGTGACAATTTTTTTACCAAATGTTAATAGAGTCACTTCGACTAGCAGATAGAAATTTTCCAGTAGTTTGCTGAGGCTATCTGTCTATTTCTAGCTCTTGTTTAAAATTAGGGGACTGCAGACAACACAGCAGTGTAACATTGATCAACAGCAGCGGGACATTTTTAATGAGAAAGATTGGGCCAAAATGTACTAGAGAAAAGGTAAAGGCAGATGTTATACTCCTGAAATTATAGACTGCAGATAATGCAAGGCTAAGCCCAAATGTACTAGAGACAAAGGCCCAGATTCACAAAGGACTTACGCCGACGTATCTCGAGATCCGCCGCGTAACTCTATCTATGCGCCGTCGTAGCTATGCGCCGTGCCCACAATCTGAGATACGCCTGAAAATAGACTTCATCCGACCAACGTAACTTTCCTACGCCGGCGCATCGTGGGCGCATATTGCACTGCGTCCCGAGCCCACCCAGTTGTCTGACAATAGTGGGTCCTAACACCCGTCACCTGATTAGCTGAAAGGACAGGCAATCCTATTGTACGCCTAGGAGGAGACACATGGCCGACCAGAGGGGTGGTTGTTTGCCGCCCCCCACCAAAAAAAAAAACACCAGCCGCCACTGGATGCAACACTTCTCACTGCCTGTTATATGCTCTCTAAAGAGCGATCCAAATGCAGATCGCACTTCAGAGAGCATCACACATGTGAATTTAACAGAGGCGAGTATCTGTCAGCATTCCAGACCACAAATAAACAACTGTAACTTTAAATGACAATTGAGGTGGAATTTAAAAACAGGGGTAAGATATGTGGCAGATATTAGGACTGGATTGTGGTGTATGTGGGTTACATAATCCATCATCCCCATGCTGAAGCATTGTGTAGTAATGAGTCAGCAGCCATCCAACGCAGCAGCAGCAGAATTCTGATGAGTCAACCTTCCATTCATCGTTTGTTGGTTGGAACAGAAACGCTGTTGACATCAGGTGACACGCATTTTGTTTTTCGGCATCACGCGATAAACACAACACCGTTCATATAAAAGTCTGAATGAAGATGCAGTTGGGTTTTTTCAGATGGATCAGACAAGGAGTGGGAACGACCAACCAGAGACATTATCTGATTCGACCAGTGACAGGACGGTCAGGTACATGCCCCACAGGGTGAGCATGCAATTTATTCTCTGAATAGGAAACCTTTTACTGTTTCTTCTTAAAGTAAACTTTGAGATTTGTTGAGCAGATTTATACTCTGTAGGGAACTTCGAAACTTCTTTGCAAATGATGTTGTTCTATAGATACAGTGGGGATCGAAAGTTTGGGCACCCCAGGTAAAAATGTGTATTAATGTGCATAACGAAGCCAAGGAAAGATGGAAAAATCTCCAAAAGGCATCAAATTACAGATTAGACATTCTTATAATATGTCTAAAAAAGTTAGATTTTATTTCCATCATTTACACTTTCAAAATTACAGAAAACAAAAAAATGGCATCTGCAAAAGTTTGGGCACCCTGCAGAGTTAATATCTTGTACTGCCCCCTTTGGCGAGTATCGCAGCTTGTAAACGCTTTTTGTAGCCAGCCAAGAGTCTTTCAATTCTTGTTTGAGGGATCTTTGCCCATTCTTCCTTACAAAAGTCTTCCAGTTCTTTGAGATTTCTGGGCTGTCTGTCACGCACTGCTCTTTTAAGGTCTCTCCATAGATTTTCAATTATGTTGAGGTCAGGAAATTGTGAAGGCCATGGCAAAACCTTCAGTTTACGCCTCTTGATGTAATCCCCCGTGGATTTTGAGGTGTGTTTAGGATCATTATCCATTTGTAGAAGCCATCCTCTCTTTAACTTCAGCTTTTTCACAGATGGCATCAAGTTACCATCCAAAATTTGCTGAAATTTTATTGAATCCATTTTTCCTTCTATTCTATTCCCTGTGCCACTGGCTGCAATACAACCCCAAAGCATGATTGATCCACCCCCATGCTTCACAGTTGGACAGAGGTTCTTTTCATTAAATTCTGTGCCCTTTCTTCTCTAAACGTACCTTTGCTCATTCCGGCTCTATTTTAACCTCATCGGTCCACAGAACTTGTTTCCAAAATGCATCAGGCTTGTCTATATGTTCATTTGTAAAGTTCAAACACTGATTTTTGTGGTGAGGACGTAGAAGAGGTTTTCTTCTGATGACTCTTCCATGAAGACCATATTTGTACAAGTATCTCTTTATAGTGGAATAGTGTACCACAACTCCAGTGTCTGCCAGATCTTTCTGGAGGGATCGTGCCGTCTGATATTTTCCTTGGTCTTCCAGATCTTTGCTTTAACTTCCACTGTTCCTGATGACTGCCATTTCTAAATTACATTCCGAACAGAGGATATTGACATCTGAAAAAGTTTTGCTATCTTCTTATAGCCTTCTCCAGCTTTGTGAGCGTCAACTATTTTCACTTTCAGTTTCCTAGACAACTGCTTAGAAGAACCCATGGTGCTGATTGTTGGGGCAAGGTCAGATGAGTCTGGGCATTTAAAACCTTTGAGATTGACATCACCTGTTCTTCCCAGATGATGATTGAGACCAATCCATGACACTGGCAGCTCTCAGCTTTGCAAAGGGGGCAGTGCATGCTATAAATTCTGCAGGGTGTCCAAACTTTTGCAGACGCCATATTGTTTTGTTTTCTGTAATTTTGAAAGTGTAAATGATGGAATTAAAATCTAACTTTGTTTGACGTATTATAAGAATGTCTAATCTGTAATTTGATGCCTTTTGGAGATTTTTCCATCTTTCCTTGGCTTCGTTATGCACATTAATACAATTTTTTTCCTGTCGTGCCCAAACTTTCGATCCCCACTGTATGTGAGATGTTGTGTTAGAATGCTTTCCTCCTGTGTGACCTTGGATGGTCATGGGTGGCCACGTCTGCAAAAGGTTGGACCCTTCAATTTCTTAGTGGATTTCTTGCTCTCTGATTGCGGCATCCTGAAAGTTTAGGCATAGTCAGTAGCTGCAAAAAGACTGTTGACATAGGATGACACATATTCTGTTTGAGCCCAAAACACATGTATATATAAATGTCTGAAGGACAAGTGCAAGGAGAAGGGTTTTCCTAATGGGTTACATGGGGGGGGGGGGTGCTCTGGAACTCTGGAGTGCTTCAAGCATGTGACCCAGTTTGCCCTGGTTCAAGGCCTCTGATTTGATGGAGGTACTCTTATATGATGGAAGGACTCTATCATGGAAACACTCTGATGTGACAGGGACCTCTGGTGTATAGGGGGTATCTGATGTAAAGGGGGACGCTGACATGATTGGCAGAACCTTTGAAATGATGGGTGGCCTCTAATTTGAAGGGGGTCTCGGACATGATTTGGGGACCACTGAAGTGATGAGGAGGCGTCTGAGATAATGAGTAGACCTCTGGTGCGAAGGGTGGACTCTGACACAAAAGGGAACCTCTGATGTGAAGGGGAATTCTGAGGTGATGGGAGACCCTCTGATGTGAAGGGGGACCTCTGATATGAACAGGGTTTCTGATGTGATGAAAGGACCTCTGATGTGATAGGGAGACCTCTGATGTGATGGGGGCCTCTGATGTATTGGGGGACCTCTGATGTGAAGGGAGGACCTCTGGTGTGATGGAGGACCTCTGATGTGATGGGGGGCCTCTGATGTGATGGGGAGACCTCTGATGTGATGGGGGACCTCTGATGTGATGGGGGACCTCTGATGTGATGGAGGACCTCTGATGTGATGGGGTAACCTCTGATGTGATGGGGAGACCTCTGATGTGATGGGGGACCTCTGATGTGAAGGGAGGACCTCTAATGTGATGGGGGACCTCTGATGTGATGGGGAAACCTCTGATGTGATGGGGAGACCTCTGATGTGATGGGGGACCTCTGATGTGAAGGGAGGACCTCTGATGTGATGGTGAAACCTCTGATGTGATGGGGAGACCTCTGATGTGATGGGGGCCTCTGATGTGATGGGGAAACCTCTGATGTGATGGGGAGACCTCTGATGTGATGGGGGACCTCTGATGTGATGGGGGCCTCTGGTGTAATGGGGGACCTCTGGTGTGAATGGGAAGACCTTTGATGTAAAGGGTTATGTGAAGCCCTGTACAGACACCCGGGATTCCCGGTGGTATAAAGTCCGCCGGAATTTCAACGGGAAACCTGCATGAGTGCCAAGCAAAGCAAGATACCTCCAAAAAGGGGGCAGAGATGAACCTATTTCAGACTGTTCGAAAGAATCCCATTAGGTTGGATTGTCAGATTAAATAAGCAGCATAGCCAAAGCTCTTTTGACCATACTTCTCCTGTGGGTCACAGGGGGGCACTTAGTTCTGCACACTTGTGACCCAGATTCAGCTGATATCATAGAGCTGGTCCAGGCTCTGTAGGGATCCCAACAATAATGTTGAGATCCACCCAGATGCCTGACCAGCAGCTGGCTCGGCCTCATTCTGCAAAAATGTTATATGATATTAATATACTAATGGTCAGATGTATGATTAAATTATGTTGTTGAACTTCATAACTAGCTTGGATGTGGTGTCAATGGGGCACTTGGTTCTCAGGGTTTCTCTACATGATGATTAAATATAATGGATTGAGCTGGAATAAGATGAGGTTTTATGATGGGGCGATAGAATTAAATATGTTTTGTAATGTGGCTGCACCTGGGTCTGTACTGAGTCACAGGTAGACTTTATAACGATTTTAATGGTATATCTTGATCGTGGTATCATATGGGACCCTGTGATCTCACAGTTGCTCTTTATGGGCATTAAATGAGCAAAATGATGGTATAATGGGTTTAGCTGGAGGTATGATGGGGTTTTTATAGTGGAGTGCTAGAATTATATGGTGCTGCCATGGGTCCACAGTGGGGTCCTGTTGGACTGTTTAATAGGATACATTGGAGGGGGCTTACAAGGCTCTAAGATCTCCCAATTATACTTTCAATGGGGTTAAATAAACAATTTGGATACTTTTGGATATGGTGTCACTTGTGGTTTTGTTATGTTATAATTTATCTGCATGGTGGTTAAATGAGCAATATGGTCATATGATGGGTTTGGAGCTATATATGGTTCTGCCATGGGTCCACAGTGGGGCTCAGTTTCACTACAAAATAACATACCTTAAATGTAATGTCATATGATGGGATTTATTGGTGGAGTGCTAGGATTATATGGTGCTGCCATGGGTCTGCAATGGTGCCCAGTTTGAATATTAAATAAGATACGTTGGAGGGGGTGTCTTATCGGGCTCTAGTATCTCCCAATAATACTTTCAGGGGTTTAAATTAACAATTTGGTGGACTTTTGTTGTAACATGGCTTTATTTTACTGTTTCGGGGTACATGTTGTGACACAGTTGAGCTTCATAAAGAAATACCTTGAATATGGTGTCATATGTGGCTTTGATGCTATAATTGTTCTGTAAAGTAGTTAAACAAGCAATATGGTCATTTGATGGATCTGGTGCTATATAGACCCATGGTACAGCCATGGGTCCATGGTGGGGCTCAGTTTTACTACACCTTGTGATCTCAAAGTTGCTCTTTTTGGTGGTATGATGGGATTTATATTTATATTTTTTATATGGTGGAGTGCTAGAATTATATGGTGCTGCCATGGGTCCGCAATGGGGCCCAGTTGGACTATTTAATAGGATACATTGGAGGAGGTGTCTTTATAAGGCTTTAGGATCTCCCAATTATACTTTCAGGGGTGGTAACAACTCTTTAATAGTATACATTGAAGGAGTGTCATGTAGGACTCTGGGATCTCACGATTACACTTTATAGGGGTTAAATTAACAATCTGGTAGTATAATAGGTCCATTGGGAGTTATGATGGATTTTTTTGAGTCGGAAGCTAGAAATTGTTACTGTTGGAACGTGTACTGTCATGGTTATGTTTTTTTGCATAATGATGAACCGTGAATGTGGTGTCACATGCTGCTTTGTAATGCTATAATTTCTCTGTATGGTGCAATAAAAATTAGCAATATAGTGATATGATGGGTGTAGAGCTATGATGGAATTTTATGGTGATGTACCAGAATTGTGTTTTGTTGTAAATTAGCAATATAGTGTTATAGTGTTGCTATGGGTCCATGTTGGGGCACAGTTGGTGTAATCCTATAACAGCTACAATATATTACCAAAAGTATTGGGACACCTGCCTTTACACCAGTGCTTCTCAAATAGTGGGGCGCGCCCCCCAGGGGGGGCCCGAGGCTCCATAAAGGGGGGCTCGTTCCGGACCGCGGCGATCGCGCCATTTAGTATCCGCTTCTGTCCCCAGCCTCCTCCGCTAGTTAGAGGAGCGGACGGCGGGAGGCGGGACATTTTTGAACTGGGGGACGGGACCAGAGAGGTAGCAGCCTGTCATGTTGGACGGCAGGTGATTGGCTGCTAGGAGGCGGTCCTAGCAGCCAATCACCAGTTCGCCCAAAAGTCTCCCTGCCCCGCCCAGTGCTGCTGCGGCTTCACTTGACGAATGTCCCACCTCCTGCTCTCCGCGCTGAAAAGTTACAGGTAGGAGTGGAGAGGGAGGAAGGGAGGAAAAATATATGGAAATGTTAGGGACGAGGAGTGGGGGCTGTGCTGTGGGGGGAAAAGGGGTTTTATGTGATGGGGGAAACTGTGTGCAGGATATGTGATGGGGTCATGTAAAGGGGGCAATACTTTGTGGGGGGGTATGTGATGGGGTCATGTAAAGGGGGCAATACTGTGTGGGGGGATATGTGATGGGGCAATACTGTGTGGGGGGGATATGTGATGGGGCAATACTGTGTGGGGGGATATGTGAAGAAGGGCAATACTGTATGTGGGGGGATATGTGAAGAAGGGCAATACTGTGTGTGGGGGGATATGTGAAGAAGGGCAATACTGTGTGGGGGGGGATATGTGAAGAAGGGCAATACTGTGTGGGGGGATATGTGGATACTGTGTTATGCAGAGGTGTACTTATAACAATTTTATAGACAAATGATACTATTTACAGTCGCGCGAAATTTTTTCTTCTTCCTAGGGGGGGGGCATGACAGAAAATAATTGAGTAGCACTGCATTACACACACATGAAATTTAATGACATCCGAGTCTTAGTCTGTAGGGTTCAATATTGGGTTGGGTTTACAGCTTCAAATCTTCTGGGAAGGCCGTCCACAAGGTTTAGGAGTGTGTCTATGGGAATAATTGACCATTCTACCAGAAGAGCATTTGTTAGGTCAGGCAGTGATGAGAAGGCCTGGCTCGCAGTCTCCGCTCTAATTCATTAAATGGCGTTCTATCAGGTTGAGGTCAGGATTCAGTGCAGGCCAGTCAAGTTCCTCCACCCCAAACTCAATTATCCATGTCTTTATGGACCTTGCTTTGTGCACTGGTGGACAGTCATGTTGGAACAGGAAGGGGCCCTCCCCAAACTGTTCCCACAAAGTTGGGAGCATCAAATTGTCCAAAATGTCTTGGTATGCTGATGCATTAAAGCGGGAGTTCACCCAATTAGTTTTTTTTTTCTCTTTTCCCTTTAGATGGATCCTCGTTCGGTCTAGGGGAATCGGCTATTTGTATTAAAATATGAGCAGTACTTACCGTTTACGAGATGCATCTTCTTCCGTCGCTTCCGGGTATGGGTCTTCGGGAGCGGGCGTTCCTTCTTGATTGACAGTCTTCCGAGAGGCTTCCGACGGTCGCATCCATCGCGTCACTAGTAGCCGAAAGAAGCCCAACGTCGGTGCGGCTCTATACTGCGCCTGCGCACCGACGTTCGGCTTCTTTCGGAAAATCGTGACGCGATGGATGAGACCGTCGGAAGCCTCTCGGAAGACTGTCAATCAAGAAGGAACGCCCGCTCCCGAAGACCCATACCGGGAAGCGACGGAGAAGATGCATCTCGTAAACGGGTAAGTACTGCACATATTTTACAACAAATAGCCGATTCCCCTAGTAATAACGAGCAGGAAGCTAAGGGGGAAAAGTGTTCTCTATGGGTGAACCTCCGCTTTAAGGCTGCATTCACACCTGGGCGTAGGGCGTTTTTTTCCGGCGTATTAATGCGTATTCATGCTTATTTGCGCGTTTGCATACAGCGTCGTCCGACGTTTTTGTACTTCGACGTTTTTTATTTTAGCCAATAGGAAAAATGATCATCTTTTCATCACTTGTTGCTATGTTGGTAGATTTTTTTTATCTTCTGCCTGGGTGAAATGTTCTATTGATTAAAGCGACAAAATGCCCGTAGCAAACGCTTGTCGCGCTAGTCGCTTGAATCGAGCGTTTCCATTACTTTCTATGGGAAATAGAAACGCTCAAAAACGCCCAAACCGCCCGATACGCGCTACAAAAAAGGGTCCGGAACTTGTTTTAGCTTCAGGCGTTCGGCGTCAGGCGTTTTGGAGTGGAGATGTGAACCATCTCCATAGGGAATAATGTATTTTTTCCCCTCTAGCGTTTTTGAGCGTCGCGCTTCAGGCGACAAAACGCTCAGGTGTGAATGCAGCCTAAGAGTTCCTTCACTGGAACTAAGAGGCCAAGTCCAACCTCTGAAAAACAACCCCACACCCTAATCCCCCCTCCACCAAATGTCCACAAAGCAAGGTCTATAAAGACATAGATGAGGGAGTTTGGGGTGGAGGGACTTGACTGGCCTCAACCCAATAGAACACCTTTGGGATGAATTCGAGCGGAGACTGTGAGCCAGACCTTCTCGTCCAACATCAGTGCCTGACCTCACAAATGCTCTTCTGGAAGAATGGTCAAACATTCCCATAGACACACTCCTAAACCTTGTGGGCGGCCTTCCCAGAAGAGTTGAAGCTATTATAAATGTAAAGGGCGGGGCCAACTCAATATTGAACTCTACAGACTGGGATGCCATTAAGGTTCATATAAGTGTAAAAGCAGGTGTCCCAATACTTTTGGTAATATAGTATATGTATAATAGTTAAATGACCAGTATGGCGGTATGATAGGCCTCGAACTTTCATGAGGTTTCATGATGAGAAACTGGGGCTATTTTCTGTTGATCCTCTCTTTATGGTGCTGCAATGGGTCTATATTGTGGCATAGTTGGGTTTTTTAATATCTTACCTTGGCTACATATTGTTGCATGTCGCATAGTTAAAAGGGCAAGGCATTCTTCTTTTCTTTTACATTCTTTCTTTTTTTTTTACAATTAAAGGGGTTGTAAAGGTTTGTTTTTTATTTTCTAGCCGCTCTGACTGGGGGTTTAGTCAGCGTGCTTGTCCCCTCCCTTGGGGCTAAATCCCTGTGGGGAGGCAGGGATGTAGTCCCAAGGGAGGGGGCGAGCATGCTGACTAACCCCCAGCCCAAACGGCTTGAATGATGGGGGCAAGCTTACCGAGGAGGAACAGCTCCGTGACCGCGCCCGCGGGACCGGCGGACCCGATCGGGTCACAGGAGCTGAAGAACGGGGAGAGGTGAGTGTAAACACACCTTCCCCGTTCTTCTCTGTGACAATGTCACTGATCGTCTGTTCCCTGTTATAGTGAACGACGATCAGTGACGTCACACGTACAGCCACGCCCCCCTACAGTAAGAAACACACATGAGGTCACACTTAACCCCTACAGCGCCCCTTAGTGGTTAACCCCTTCACTGCCATTGTCATTTTCACAGTAATCAGTGCATTTGTATAGCACTTTTCGCTGTGAAAATGAAGATGGTCCCAAAAAAGTGTTCGATTTGTCCGCCATAATGTCGCAGTCACGAAAAAAATCGCTGATCGCCGCCATTACTAGTAAAAAAAAAATAATTTATAAAAATGCCATAAAACTATCCCCTTTTTTGTAAGCGCTATGGCCCGGATTCACAAAGCACTTGCGCCGACGTATCTCCAGATACGCCGCGTAAGTGCAAATATGCGCCGTGGTATCTATGCGCCGGACTCAGAAACTAAGATACGCCTGAAAATAGGCTTCATCCGACCGACGTAACTTGCCTACGCCGGCGTAGAGTGGGCGCATATTTACGCTGGATGTATTTGGCGCTCCCATTGATTTTCTATTCACATATGCAAATGAGGGAGATACGCCGATTCACGAACGCACGTCCGTCCGACGCAGTGCGCATAAAGTCATACGTCCGGCGTAAAGTTAAGCCCCATTAAGGAGGTGTAACTCAGCAGCATCCATGCAAAGGGCTGCACCAGGGAACACAAGCCGTCGTATTTTACGAAGTTTGCGTAGGATGTGAATATGGCTGGGCGTAGGTTACGTTCACGCCGTAGGCAGTGATCCGGCGTATCTTAGGGAGTAGTTCCGACGGGATTCTGAGCATGCGCACTGGGATGTGTCCACGGGACGGCGCATGCGCCGTTGGTTGTACGTATCTGTCTGGCGCTCGGCCCATCATTTGCATGGGGTCACGCCTCATTTGCATGGCTCACGCCCACTTCCACCTACGCCGGCTTACGCCTTGGAAACCCAGCGCAGATTTGGAAGCACTGGCTTTGTGAATTCAGTGCTTGCCTCTCTGCGCTGCGTCGGCGTAGCGTAAACGAGATACGCTACGGCGGCATAAATGTGCGCCGCTGTATGTGAATCCGGGCCTTTAACTTTTGCGCAAACCTATTAATAAACGCTTATTGTGGGTTTTTTTTTTACCAAAAATAGGTAGAAGAATACGTATCGGCCTAAACTGAGGAAAAAAAATGTTTTTTATATCTTTTTTGGGGGATATTTATTATAGCAAAAAGTTAAAAATATTGTTTTTTTTTTTTTTTAATTGTCGCTCTATTTTTGTTTATAGCGCAAAAAATAAAAACCACAGAGGTGATCAAATACCACCAAAAGAAAGCTCTATTTGTGGGAAAAAAAGGACGTCAATTTTGTTTGGGAGCCACGTCGCACGACCGCGCAATTGTCAGTTAAAGCGACGCAGTGCCGAATCGCAAAAAGGGGCTGGGTCCTTAACCTGCATAATGGTCCGGGGCTTAACCGGTTAAGGTTATTTGAATTTCCGATCTCTAAAGGGTGCAATTGGGAGTATTGTGGCCCAGGCAGTTGCACTGAGAACCTTGTTTCGGGTCAGGAATTGGTCGCGGTTATTCAGGCGAGGGATTTGTTTTCCGTGTCTCCTGGAGCAAAGCCGGACTTTTCCAGCTTCGTCATCTATGTCACCGTGTCATACAAACAGGACTGTTACATGAATCATCTCCCCAGTGATAGCACCCCCTATCTGCTGTTACTGGAACATCTTCATTTCATAATCACACAAATGGGTAACATTACTTTACTTTACTTTTTTTTTATTTTTTTAAGCTTTTGCCTTTATTCATGCACCATTCATTCCAGACTCTACATCATAAGAGCTTACAATCTAATTAGATTCTTGATCCAGGGTGTATTCAAGTGCCTTACCCTATTGGACCATAATCAAAGTGGTTTTAAACGCAGAAGGTGCATTCTATGCATTAACCACTTCAGCTCCGGACCACTTTGCTGGTCAATGACCGGGCCACTTTTTGCGATTCGGCACTGCGTCGCTTTAACTGACAATTGCGCGGATGTGCGACGTGGCTCCCAAATAAAATTGACATCCCGTTTTCCCACAAATAGAGCTTTCTTTTGGTGGTCTTTGATCACCTCTGCGGTTTTTATTTTTTGCGCTATAAACAAAAATAGAGCGTAAATTTTGGGAAAAAAATGCAATATTTTTTACTTTTTGCTATAATAAATATCCCCCAAAAATATATAAAAAAACATTTTTTTTCCTCAGTTTAGGCCGATACGTATTCTTCTATCTATTTTTCGTAAAAGAAAATCACAATAAGCGTTTATTGATTGGTTTGGGCAAAAGTTATAGCGTCTACAAAATAGGGGATAGTTTTATGGCATTTTTATTAATATTTTTTTTTTACTACCGTATTTATCGGGGGATAGCACGCTCCCGCGTATAGCGCGCACCCCTAAAGTTGCCCCGAATTACTGTGGAAAAAAGTTTTTTTGTACTTACAGTTTTGGTGTCTTGCGCGGCGTCCATCGGCGGCCTCGCCGGGGTCCGGCGTCCGTCTGCGGCTTCGGGTGTCCTCTTCGTCGGGTCCGGCGTCCTTCTGCGGCGTCCTCGCGTCCTCCCCGCTCGTTTCCCGCGCCGAGTTTGAATACTGCGCCGACATATACAGAGCGCAGTACACTCATGTATTGTTGGGCAGGCTCGGCTACTCTCGCGCTGAAGTCCTGTACGTCCAGGACGTCAGCGCGAGAGGAGCCGAGACTGCCGGACAATACACGAGTGTACTGCGCTCGGTATATGTCGGCGCAGTATTCAAACTCGGCGCGGGAAAGCGGGTATTGGCGTATACCGCGCACCCACGATTTTGCCCTGATTTTCAGGGCAAAAAAGTGCGCGGTATACGCCGATAAATACGGTAGTTATGGCGGCGATCAGCGATTTTTATCGGTACTGCGACATTATGGCGGACACTTTTGACACATTTTTGGGGCCATTGGCATTTTTATAGCGATCAGTGCTATAAAAATGCACTGATTACTATAAAAATGCCACTGGCAGGGAAGGGGTTAACATTAGGGGGCAGGGAAGGGGTTAAGTATGTTCCCTGGGTGTGTTCTAACTGAAGGGGGGGTGGGACTGACTAGGGGAAATGACAGATCGCTGTTCATACATTATATGAACAGACGATCAGGCATTTCTCCCCCTGACAGGACCGGGAGCTGCTCTGTAACGAGCGATCGCGGGTGCCCGGCGGGACCGTCGGGACCTAGTGGCTGATTCGCGAGGTGACGTAGATCTACGTGACCTCGCGCAGGGGGAGTCGGCGGCTGGTCGGCAATTAGTTAAGAGAAAAAGCCTTTTGTGTGCAGCAGCCCCCCCCCCTTCAGCCCCCTAATACTTACCTCAGCCCCATCTCTATCCAGCGATGTTGCAGGAGTGTCTCAACTCCCTCCTCATTGGCTTAGATTGCAGCGTGGCGCCATTGGCTCCCGCTGCTGTAAATAAAATTCAGTGAGCCAATTAAGAGAGAGAGAGGGGGCGGGGGCTTGCCACGGCTTTGTGTCTGGACACAGGGAGCTGCGGCTGAGCCTGGGTGCCCCCATAACAAGCTGCTGGCCGAGGGGACACTCAGCAGGTGGGAGGGGCCAGGAGAATCAAAGGGGGACCCGAGAAGAGGAGGATCGGGGCTGCTCTGTACAAAACTAACTGCAGAGAGCAGGTAAGTATAACATGTTTGTTATTTTTACCAAAAAAAAAAAATGTTTTGCCTTCTGCTGACAAGTTTTCCTGACACCAAGAGATAAAAAGGAGACTGGGGGGGATCTCCAACACACATCCTGTGATTTACAGCCTCAGCTCTGTTCCTGTGAGCTTTGTGCTGGGAGAAGGGGGGGCGGTCCCTTCCCTTCCAATCAGTTCTCAGAACTCTCCTCACTGAGCTCTGCAATGTGTAATTTCATCTCCCTGCCCCCTGCTTTCTGGAATTTTTATAAATTCTGGACTTTGAGTGGATGTAAAGAAGACTGTAGATAAACCTGCACAACTTATGTAGGAGGATATGCAGCACTGATAGGCACTCAAAGGCGGCACAGATGAGCACTCATAGGTGGCACTGATGGGCACTGATAGGCGACACTGATGGGCACTGAAAGGTTGCACTGATGGGTACTTATGGGTGGCACTGATGGGCACTGATAGGCATGGATGGGCACTAATAGAGACTGATGAGTGGCACTGATTGACACTGATTTATGGCACTGATGGGCATCACTGATTAGGAGGCAATGGCAGGTATTGCTGGTGGGCACTGATTGGCATCATGTGTGGGCAGTGCCGATCCTGACCTCCCTGGGGCCCTAAGCAAAATGACATGTCACATTAAAGTTGAGGTTGAGAAGCGGGGGGCGCTGCCGACAGTAACGTGTCACATTAAAGATTAGTTGAGAAGCGGGGGCAGGGGGTGTTCTGCTGTCGGAAATGACAAGAAGCGGGGGGGTGCTGACTTCTTACCTCTTCTCCCTTGCAGCCAGCGAGTTGAGAAGCGGGGTGAGGGGCCGAAAGCGACTTCTCACCAGGTGGGGCCTCTAGTAATTTGGGGGGCCCTAGGCCCTAAGCGGCTTGCATAGTGAGCCTATAGGGCGGATCGCCCCTGTGTGTGGGCACACATTGCCACCCATGCACACCAAGGATGTTATACCTGGTGGTCATCAGTGGTGGCCATCCCTGGTGGTCCTGGCGGCATCCTGGTGGTCCTGGGTGGGCATCTGCAGGGGGTTGTGCTGATAAACTATCAGCACAGACCCTTCCTGTCAGGAAAGCAGGCGATCGGCTCTCCTCTACTCATGTCTGTCAGACCCGAGAGAGGAAAAGCTGATTAATGGCTCTTCCTGTTTACATCGAGATCAGCCGTGATTGGACACTGCTGATCGCATGATAAAGAGTCTCCGTCAGAGGCTCTTTATCGAGATCGGTGTAGCGGGTGGCAGACTGACACACCACACCACCGATTGCCGTGATGCCGGCCCCCGGGGGGGGTCATGTAGCGGCTTGTTATCCTGATCACGTCATATGATGTCCAGTCAGGATTACACAACCACTTTTCCGCTGTCGTTCAATGGGGACACTGGTTCTGGTGACCTGGGGGTCCCCCAAGGGATTCCCTTAATTTGCAGGGATTTCCCCTCACTTCCTGTTTGACTATGGGACAGGAAGTGAAGGAAAATC